>NC_092062.1:20385000-20685000 GCF_039877785.1 Chaetodon trifascialis | reverse complement strand
CAAATTTATTCTGCATGGTCTGAGAGGCGCACACGGTAAATGTGACTTTAAAGTTGATTTGCTTCATATTTGTTGGTATCATTTGTTAAAGTGTTTCATGTGGACAGTTTAACACGCTGTTGTCGTGGGTTGGCGTATTGGACCTGTCAATGACTGTCAATGATCGGCTTGTGTTTGGATCAGTCTAGTTAGAGACACTTTTGTTAAAGTCGTGCATTGAAATGTTTGTATGTCTTCTATTTTTGTAGTTTTCACGGTGTCGGCTGATTGGGGATAAAATAAAAGCTAAAAGACATCTGTATGATGCGTGGCCTTCATTACATCAGACCAGAGCAGTTACAGAAGGACCTGCAGGCCTTTCTTCCAGACTGGATGCAGCAGTCTGTTACTGAAAGAGCTGCTTAGGCCCCCTCCTGTCTCATGCAGGGGGTGGGATAGGTTGTCCATGATCAGTGTCAGCTTGGCTAACATCCTCCTCTCACCCAACTCGTTGGTGTCCAGAGGGCGGTCCAGGACAGAGCCAGCTCCCCTGACCATTTTGTCTAGTCTTTTTCTGTCCCTCTCTGAGCTTCCACAACCCTCAGTCTTCTTAGGAGGTGTGGACAACTTCTTGTACAAAGCATGTGTGCTTTTGTCCAGTGTGTTGTTGAGGTCAACACCCAGATATTTTTAATCCCCCACAATCTCAATGTCCAAGCCCCTGGATGATCACCGGTGTAGTCTGTGGTACCTTCCTTCGGAAATCAATCACCATCTCCTTTGTCTTTCTGGCATTTATCAGAAATCAGAAAAAGCTTTAATGCCAAGTACGATTTTATACATATGCGATGCCCATTTAATGTGTTTGCGTGGATGTTGTTTTGTTCTATTGTGTATTTATTGTATAACTGGATATTGGGTCTGCACTTTATTTTATTTGGAAAACACTATACTTCTTTTTGTGAAAAAGTAACCTGATTTTGTGCCAGAGCCAGTAGCTTGCAGTGGCGGCTTTATGACAGTAGGTGGCGGAGCGAGTGGCAGCGCGAGACCGTTGCTCTGCTGGTTTGTCCTCATAACGACGGAGGATTCAGTAGAGGCCAGACGCGTCTTCTTGCCTGACCATTATTCCCTGTATTACAGGTTAGTAATGTGTCTAAACCCCACACAAAGTGCTGTTGCTTGTTGAGAAAATGCAGATGTATGATGAGTTAAATGACTGGTTGATTTCATTTTGGGGAAGAAGCTGTTACCGCGAGTAGCCGTAGCAGCGGTGCGCTCGCTCATTCATTTTGTTAGCTTTTGTTAGCCACACGTCTCCATTTTGTATGCTATTTTTAGATACCGAACTCCGTGTACATTGTTTGACATACTCAAAAGTACGTATTATTTTAAATGTACAGAGACTGTTAACCTTAGTTTTAAGAGTGAATGTTAATATGTTTAACCACAGTTGGTAGTTTAAGTGCACATTTAAACACAATTAGTGATTGTTAACTATGTAAGTGTATTCCATTCTTAATACTGTAAAGCTGAAGTCCAGTAGAGGCTTGATGGAGTCTGTGTTAGTGCATTTGGGATGCAGAGGTGACCAAACATGTTTGGATAAATGTATGTATTGATATGTTGTTTTGAGATTTACTTTGTGTTTTATGAACATGGAAACATATCTGAAGAGACAGAATATGTGCAGCAGTAGTGAATGCTGTGTAAAGGACTAATGCAAAACAGTTTAAGTCGAGTGTGAATTGTAAATAAAGATAACGACGGAGGATTCAGTAGAGTCGAGACACGTCTTCTTGCCTGACCATTATTCCCTGTATTACAGGACATATAGCTGTTCACGGGTGCCGCAACCTGGTACGTGTAACACATACAAGGAATTTGTTTTGGTGAAGTTGGTGCTTGACGCTTCTACTAAAATTAAGTTATTAAAAAAGTAAAAAATAGAACAATATATGATGGGATCTGGGAAAACCAGTCACGTGTCAAAATTTTGGAGATTTTAATATCACCTAGAAATAAGATTGTAATGAATTGTAAAATAAGAATTTAATGAAAACCCAATTTAACCAATATTTTGACTTTGGACCTATTTTCACATTTTCCTGGAAAAGTGCCAGCGCGACATCCGACGGGTTTTCCCAGATCCCATCCGATATAAATGTATGCACAAGTCTGTTCTTTCAGAAGCCACACCAGTCCACATCAGTCTACAAAGTTGACGATGACCTCCCTGTAATTCAGTTGGTTCCCCTGTGATACCCGTCCAATGAAGGTTGTATCATCTGAGAACTTCTGGATGTGGCAGCTGTCGGTGTTGTGTCTGAAGTCTGATGTGAAGAGGAAAGGGGAGAGCACTGTACCCTGCGGAGCCCCCGTGCTACAAAGTAGCACCTCAGACCAGCGGTCACGGAGCCTCACGTCCTGTGGTCTGTTGGTGAGGTAGTCGATGGTCCACGCAGCCAGGTGGCAGTCTACTCCAGCTCCAGCTGATCTTCTCAAAGGTCTTTGAGTGGCTGGGCTCCCTGATGCAGGGTCTTTGGGACAGGAACCGCACAGGAAGCTTTCTGAAGGGCTGGAACTCTCTCCAGACTGAGGCTCACGTTGAAGATGTGCAGGAGTCTGGAGCTGACGCCTACCATGCCTGTAGCCTTCCTCGCCTTCATCCTTCTGAGCTTCTTCCTCACCTGATCAGCTGTTATGGTGAGACTGGGGGGGAATCAAATCTGTTGAAAAACATGTTAAGTTCATGTGCCCATTCCCTGTCTCCAGATTCAGGGCCCCTCCCGCTGTCGCTGCTGTGCCCTAAGGTGCTCAGGCCTTTCCAAGCCTGTCTGGCATTGTTTCCCTGAAGGCACTCCTCCAGCTTCCTCCTGTAGCTGTCCTTGCCTCTCTAAAGCAGTTCAACTCACACAGAATGACTGCAGAAGAGTGCGGAGTCTGAGGAAATGGTGTAGTAATGAATGCAGAACAGTAAAAGGTCTCAGTTTATATGTGCAATGTTTGTATTACACAGATGAACAAACAATAACACAAAAACACCCGGAATGAAAACAGAACAAAGATCAGAAATCACATATGTGCTTATATACAAGTTGAATATGTGCATGGATTTTATTAAGTATACTTAAGTAAAGCTTAAGTATATTTTTCAAAGTATACTTTATGCAGCAAGTATACTTAATACTAAAATGCAATGGCTCATAATAGCAGCCAGTATGTATCAAGTCTGTCACAATACTGAGACCTCGGAAGAAATGTCTTTTTTTTTTTCTCTAATAAAATCAGACACGTGTTTATCTGTTTCTGTGTGGGTTAATAACACTACATAAAAGATGAGGTTCAGTTCCACCCATGTACTATTTACTCTAAGCTATTCCACCCCAAAGCTAACTTGTTACTGCAAATTTACTTGTGGAATATGTAAGTTGATGAGATAGTATGTAAAATATACTGCAGTGTGCTTCAAAGAAGCCAATATGTATGGGAAAAAATATTTTAATAGGCTACTATCAAAAGAATAAGCACAACTGCAATCCAAATGTACTTGAACATTATTATACTTTTCCTAAGTACATCTCGATCAAAAGTTCAGGTACGAGTATGAGCCAAATACACTTGGACTTCTCTGTATACTTTTCAGCAGTGTTGGGAAAGTTCACGTTCTACATGAACAAGTTCCAAGTTCAGTTCACAAATTTTAAAATGAACTAGTTCAGTTCATAGTTCATAATTCTGAACAAATTTAATTTTTAATTTTGAACAAAGTTCACCGTTGTAAAAATGAACTAGTTCATAGTTCTTTTTTTTCCATATGTTGCTGTGAGCTATTATTTTTCAAAATTATTGCCACAGCCCATATAGAACCACAGACAGCAATTATTTTATCAGTTTTAACACCGTAACTATGCGTCAGATTTCATCTTCACATCCAATTTTGAATCTATCTAATATCAAACCAGGGTTGACATTAGCATTGAGGGGACATTGCTGCTTTAACGCTTTGTTACTGTCCATTCAGTCCACACTAATAGCAGCTGCATTTTTATGTGACTGAAGTGCGGATTTTCTTTTTGAAAGCCGGCAGGCAAAGTTTGCACAGAAAGGTAAGATTTTTCCCATCCTCACCGATCTTGTCATAAAACTCGTTTAAATGATCATACGACGTCTCCTTGCCGCTTTGTCACCTACATGCTGCTTTTTGTTTTGATGACGCATGCGGCGGTGCGGCACCGTTGGCTGGTGTTGCCAGATTTGGTGTTTTTTCCGCTACATATTAAGGCCTGTTTACCGTGTGTTTTAGCCGGGTTTCGCCTGGAAGGCTCTTTAGAAATCTGACAGCCTATTACGAAGTTAAACTGAGAGAGCGTGCCGTTCACAGACACCAGAATGAACGAGTTCAGAGTAACGTTCATCAGGCAGTAATGCAGTACGTTCAGTTCACGTTCGCCCAAAATATGAACGCGTTCATGAACTATCGTTCAATGAACTCGTGCAGGCACAACATTGCTCTTCAGTATATGCCAAGTAGTCCATTCGAGCAAAAAGTGAGGCATAAACCGCTCTCGCAAGCTAGAAAAACCCAATTCTAAAATCGCCGTTTAAAACCGAGACCGAGAAAAATGAGGAACGCTTCACGAATTTGCGTGTCATCCTTGCGCAGGGGCCATGCTAATCTTCTCTGTATCGTTCCAATTTTAGTATATGTGCTACCGGAGTAACACGACATAGCAGTGTTCCTGGAGTGTATATAACCACGTTCGTGCCGCCAGACCCCTGACTGACGGTGTGAACGCAGGAGCTCAAGCGCTGTGAGTTGTTGGTTTCTTTGTAGATAAAAGAGCTTGGTCTGTACCAGCTCTATATGGAAAGTGTCCTGAGACAACTTCTGTTGTGATTTGGCGCTATACAAATAAAATTGAATTGAATTGAATTGAATTGTGAGAGGGCTGATGGGAAATATATGTAAATGACCTTTACATCATCCAGCCAGGATTGGCCCTGAAGACAAGGAAACAAAAGATTTTCCTCACAGCGCGTACCCCTCTATTCCTTCCTGAGGAGAAGCCTCAGAGACCCCAGAACTCAACCAGGAGCGGTCCACTACGCTACACTTCGGAATGTGTGTCGAGAAATCCCAGAAGTGTTTCGCGAAGCGCGTATCGATGCTCCTGTCGTTTAGGGCGAATGTCGTCACTGATGACGTTCGAAGCCTCGCTGGTTCAGGAATTGGTTCGAGTATCGGCGCGATTTATATACCGCAATGGATCCGCTCGCACCTCGTGGATTAGTGTTGGCGATTTGTTGGTTTGTGTGTGACATAGATGGAAAGTTTTCC
The DNA here is from genome assembly GCF_039877785.1 of Chaetodon trifascialis. Lineage (NCBI taxonomy): Eukaryota > Metazoa > Chordata > Actinopteri > Chaetodontiformes > Chaetodontidae > Chaetodon > Chaetodon trifascialis. The sequence continues at coordinate 20,679,680 of NC_092062.1, read as the reverse complement.
GCTGTGTGGGAACATTTTGACCTGATCTCTCCCAATAAAATACGTACACTTCAAATTCACTGCCCTCTTCATGTTCACAAGCACGTCCACCGCCCCTTACCTTGTTAAAACACTGCAACAGATTGAAAACAATTGTTCCCTTTTCATTATGAGTTATTCAAACGTTGACAAAATTATTTGCTGATAAACATTTGACAAGAATTATTAGATTCCATTGTATTGTCATGTTACATACCCACAATACACTAAACAATCTAACAACAATCTAAATTTTATTTAGATGAATGCATACATGAATGATACATGAAATGCATTTCTTACTTGGCAGTCATTCCCAGGGTTGCACTGTTGCAGGACAGTCTTGAGTGCATTGCAAATTGATAAAATCACAATTACAATTAATTATTAATTACTTGTAATTCCTAGGTTCCTCTCCGAAGCGCCCGCATGGTACTGTATGACCCATCACCACCTATATCTGGCTGTTTAACAGTCTTTGACAAGCAGGGGGGTTTGTGTGCACATGAAGCCTCGACAAATTAACCTTTTTGTGAACCATTTCGCTGGAGCTGTCCACCCCCTGACGACACAAAGACAGACAGAAGTGTCTGTCCTCAACTCATTCAGCTCTACCTCAGGTTGAGTTCCACAGACTCGCCGCCAGGTGTCGGTCTAAGAACAGTCTGTGGAGAGGAGCGCTGGGACGGGGATCTGATCTGATAAATGACACATAAATTCGTACAAATATATATATATATATATATATATATATATATATATATATATATATATATATATATATATATATATATATATATATATATATATATATATATATATATATATATTTTTTTTTTTTAAATTTAATTCAGCATTTCTTAGTGCAACTTCGTGCAGGTGTGTGTGTGTGTGTGTGTGTGTGTGTGTGTGTGTGTGTGTGTGTGTGTGTGTGTGTGTGTGTGTATGTGTGCGTGTCTCTCTCTCTGTGTGTGTGCGTCTGCTGAAATCCAGACATATATTAGCTGCATCTGACATCTGCAGGATCTTTGAACTGCTAAGCCCTTAAAACCATTCAAGCATTTTACTTATTCACAATTACCAGGGCCTATTACTTGGCCACAAGACTGCAGGTTTGTCTTTGACCTCATAACTTCATTTATTACCTCACCTTTGTAGCACATTTCAATTTAAAAATGAAGACTGGGTACACTAAATGAAAGATAAATGTGGAGATAGTTTAGTGTAGGTTTGTGCTGTAGAAGTGAAGTGTAATGTGTCATTTGTATTTATCATACTCATGCTTCTTTTCTATTTACCAGCAAAGTCATGATCTGAATCACATTTCTTGGTAAATTTGCTTTTAGTCTTCAGGCTTGGAAAAACCACTGAAAAAAACCTGGTAAACCTGATTCTTTTTCCTGAAACATCTACCAACACTTACTGTACAAGGAAGATTGAACGTAACCGCTACACTGAGTCATATATGAATTCTGAATAAAAATGTGTTGTGCGTGAAATGTTTTTATTAAAACATTTTTACATCCATTAAATCTCCAACGGTGAGTGGAGAATGGGCATACATAAACTTCTTTCATATTTTATTTTTGATGGAACCAGAAAACAAACCAAAAAAGTTCGTGGCTTGAAAATGTCTTTGAAACAAACAAGCTATTACATCTAGTGGGAGTTCAGTTCACTACAAACACAGGTGTGACCATTTTCGCTCAACTAAGGACAGAAATGCCAGCTGTAGTAAACACAAAAAGAAGGTGATAGAAACAAAACAAAACAAACACAAGTGCTCAAACGGACAATAATACAGTAACTGGATTCACAACTTAAACTTCCTAACATCATCTTTCCATCAAAGTCAAAAATCCTGCTTTAATACTTCGCAGTAACTATTTGAAATTTCTAAAAAACATTACAAACCTCATTCCTGATATCATCAGAGCTGCAACATTTATACAACAATGTAGAAAATTAAGTGCTTTCACTGCTGCTATATCTGTCTAAATGAGCAATGCATCAAGCATGAAGCGGCCTTTAATATTTGGTCAAAGTACGATCTACTTGCCAAGCAGTGCATCTGGGTCAGCTTTATCGTGACAGATCAGTTTACTCATTATAATATTCATTATTAAATAGTTTTGTGATGATCGACATTGGTCTTTTGCTGTGACTGTTCACTTATGCTATGAAAATACAATATACTACATATATGCCATATTTTTTGAAATCATACATTTTTAATAGCAGAATTCATAGACAGATCTCTTTTCAATGCCCATCACTGTATACTAGTATTATGAGCAAAAGTTGGTCATTTGGATTGGGAGTCGGATGCTTCGCTTTGGACACCAAATTTGTGAGTTCAATTCACTTTAATTTTATTTGCCATTGTTCACCTTTCTTATAGCAAAAACTAACATGCTCAGATTTCTCTCAGGAAGTTGGTAATACGAACCATTTTAGGGACATTTTAGCATTGATGTAGAAGCTTTCCCCTTTAATGTGGGAGAAAAGGAAATGCCCCATTAAAAACCAAACTCAGTCAAGCTATCGTTTTTGCAATGATTCCTACGTCACAGTACTTAACATTAAACAATGACACTCTCATATTATGTCGCCAACTTTCCAAACAAAGCATAAACTGATTAAAGCCAAATGACACGAGCAAAAGCATTTGTGTGTTTCGTAACGTGCCGGAGGACAACCAAGACCCCAGGAAGAACTGCTCGCTGCAACCTGCATCAACTTCATACAACAATCAGTAGCTAAGCACAAAAATATAAACAATATGTCATTAAGTTTAAATTGTGGAGAAATCCAACTTCTTCATGTGTCCCCTTGGTGCCAGATTTCCATTGAAGAGTCACTCCTTATTACCACTTTGTAATCTTGTAACGAATCACTCATTTGTTTGACATCAAACAGCTGAATGAAATGTATGGGGGAGGGAGAGGAGACAGGTCTGTCAGCCCTATGAGTAATATGCCCTCTTTAGTGACAAGCAGATCACACAATAGTTGCCTTAGGCACAAGTCTGGAATAAACACACATAGTGTCAACAGGTCCTAACCTAAGCCAGTACAAGAAAAACAAGACTTGTGTCTAAAAGCAACTTTGTCTAACCTTTGAAAGACTGAACTGTATCACGCAGTGAAACTTTCTGTCCCACTTCTGACATATTTAGGTCACATAGGTAGCAAGTGGTCATCTCTCTCCTCTGGCTCTTCTTCTAAAGGCTCAGCAACCACTCCTCTGTACGCCGGGGCCTCGTCACGATTTCGTGACCGGCACACAAAGTCACACCCATCCTGTAAGGGAGGTGGGGAAAGGTTATGAATGTTATGATATTCCCAAAAAGTCACGAGACTGATCTTTTAATGACGCCGTACATCGACCGCTCTCGTCTTACCGCTGTCAGATTGCCAAACTCCACCCAAAAGGCATAATTCGGAAATTGCTCCATCCCTTTGGCTCCGACAATCAGCCGCTGGTAGAGGAAACCTCCAATGAGGTAAACAGCCAGAAGACAGATCGCACTGAAGGAAGAGAAGGCTTATGATCACTGACCGACTGATATTAGATGCTTTAAAGGATCCAGTGTGCAGGATTTAGTGGCAGATGTGGCGTGGTCGCTGACTACATCCAACTTAACACTCCCTTTAAAAGCATATGGGATAACCTACAACCCTTGGCTAAGGTAGCGCCACAATGTTTTGTCCATTCTGGGCTACTGTAGAAACGTGGTGGCTCATTCTAAGCTAATGAAAACACAACGATTCTTAGGCTACAACCACACTAATGTGTTTTCATTTAAAAAACTCATATCTTATGCTACATTTACACCTAGCGTCCTCACTATTACGATGTCCGAGAGACTTTAAGAAATGCTGCTGACCACCTTTCAGTTTGAAAACTCCCCGACTGCGGTGCAGTCTGGACAGCTGGGAGGAGACACTTTTGGAAACAACGACACAGACACCCACAACTGCCTCCTGTTTTGTAAGGCTCATATCACGTGACCCTTTTCCAGTAGAGATTGAACAATATCAGCCTGTATACATGAGCCTTGTCTACAAGTAGTTAATTCAACATGGGTAACGAATTGCAGGGGTTGCTGACTTTCTTGTTTGTCGTACAGTTAAATTCCACATTTTATCATGCTACCACTGTCTAGATACGTAGGAAGCAAACATCAAACACTGACACATACATGTCCAATGCACATGAATAGACAAGTGATCGGTGTTTTAGGTGGGTTTGTTTAGACAGAGGTGATTGTGTCTAAAATGCTCATCTGCAGGGAGACCGTGGACAGAAAATGTTTATCAGTTTGGATCGAGCCTTAGGTTCAGGTGATTATACACTAATTAAAACATACTTCTCAATTCTGTATTACAATCCTGCCAGTAGATCCTCCTAAATTCTCCCCACTGGTCCTTTAATCAAGGGTAAGGTTAGGTTAGGAGTCATTAGAGACTGTCTATACATACATGATGAGTATTATGGAGCCAGTGCTGAGCTGGGACTGAATAAGAGGGCACACTGCACTAGAGTCCAGCTCAAACAGGTAGAAACAGTCCTGCTCCCTGTCCCTGTCCTCCAGCACCACCTCCAGCGGGCCCTGGGAGTGCAATGGCGAGAGACAAAGGTAAACACAAGGCAGCACACACTAAGGGAAAGAGAAAGGATGCTAGACTACACATGAAACAGGAGAAACATCAGGCCATGTTCAGACCTGTGTGATTCAATCATGTTTTTCCAGGTAAGTTGTGTACTCTGATCTGGTGATCTTACTGCGTCCATGTTCCTGTCGCAAGAGATCATGACAATGGCTTTCCTCTTTTCCTTGGAGCAGTGGGCATCATATGGGTCGCCGTTTCTGTAGATCAACATCACCCAGTCACCTGCAAGGGCAGTAAAGTATAAAAACAATGCAGACACGACACTCATCTAAAGCACCCTATGAAACTGTTAGTCCCATGTTCAGAGTGAATTCAAGACTGAACAGTAAGGATGTGAAGATGCTCAGTCATCAAGGTCATGTTATCCAAGGAGAGTTGAATCAAAAACAGTTCTTAAGCTTTCTTGGGCTTATTATGGTCATATAAACATAATGTAATTCTCCAACCTAAGATCCTACAGATGGTTATCATTCACACCCAGGCTGCAAGCATTTGATCAGTACAAAGTCAGGGTAAATTGGGATGAAATAAAGAAATATTTTCTAGACACTTACTTCCTCCAATGGCCTGTGTTGAATTATACGATCCAATCACTATTGGTTTACTTTCTTGCTTGCTGTCCAACTGAACAACCCCTGCTCCTGGAACACCTGCTGCATCTCCACACAACTGGAACACATACGTGTAACTCTCTTTTTCTGTTTTGGTCATGACTGAAAAGCTGTCAACATGAGAACAAATCCCAGGAAATAATTAATCATATGTAAGAGAGATTGTGAAAAAAATACAACATTGAATTGCAAAGGACCATCAGGCTAAATGCTTCTGCTGCATATTCAACTATTGTTGATTTTCTGATTGGTTGCAGGCAATCCAAAAACAACCCAATGTCACGTCAATGGCACTGAATCTGCAAGTACACAATTGAGTCACTTACTTCTTATGGGTGAGGGGCTCTAGTCGACTGAGGACTTTCCGTTCTGAATCAGACTCAGAGGGCAGTTTGCAGTTCTTGGTGCTGTCACTGGTGTACACCCCACTCCCACACAGGACCAGCTGAACAGCAAGGGTCCACACCAGGAAGGACCCTCCACTCTGACTACCGACTACCTGGCAAAGAAAAAAAAAAAAAAAATGCTTATTTAATTCATCAGCAATTCCTAAGCATCATTATTTACTATTCATTTGAAGTTAGGGGACAATTTGACAATACTTATATGGACATATTTGTATGCATATACTGTGTCTACAAACTACCTACCATCAGAGACTGTTATCTACTGTTTATACTACGGTAATATAAATGTGGTGGCATTATGTTAACCAGCCCTTTTAGAGTGTAAAACAAGTGGTCGCTTAATCAACTGGCAAAAGACTGGATAATTACTCTGACAACAGATTAATAATGTCAGTAATTTTTCAATTTAAAATTTGCTTCCTTTATTTGTCATTACTGTACATCTCCTGTTCACTGTAATCAATTTCAGCATGCTTATTTAACTGCTCTCTTAAGAAAAGAAAAAAAAGCAACTAGGAGGAAACTACCTGTTCAATTCTTGGGGGAAAAAAATATTTTAAATGTGGGCTATAATATGTGCGGACAGAAAAAACGAAAACATAAGATCCATGTCAGCTGCTCATGTAATAGGGAAACTGAGTTGTGCAACCGCATATCTTCCAAGCCTTCACCACATATACAGCATGTGCATGCAAAATGTCTGTTCATCTCCGCACGAGGAAAGAAGTTTTCCTGAGGAAACACAGCCAGTTGAAAATATCTCTCTGAACAGCTTAACAGAGTGCAACTTTTGGCTATATTGTGCACCTACCTTCATGACTTCTTCTACTGTAAATGAGTGTGAAAAGCTTCTTTGTTCGTTACAGTTTAACAGTCAAACTGACATTAGTTTAAAAGCGTAGCCAGTGGATGATGGAGTGAGCTTCCTCACGCTAACATCGCTTCCTGGTTTACTTATTCAACAGTAAAGCTGTTATTTTGTAACGCCGATACAACAAAGTAAACTTGCGTGTAGTCGGAAGTTTTAAATGAACGTTGCGAGCTGTACACCTTTCTGTCCTGGATAATAAACACGCTTTTTCTCAAAATGTGTTAAGTGTCATCCAAGAGGCTAACAAGGCTACTGACAGGAACGTAGCGTAGTGCGGAAGTGAAACTAAACACACACGCGCATGTGACTGTCCGGTTGAAGCTCGACCAATGAGCGGCAGCTGAATCGTCACGCGCCCACATCATGTGACTAGAGACGTTCAGATGAATTGCAAAGAGGAAAAGCTCGTACATGTCATGTCTAGTTTATTCTGCGTGCCTCTTGAAACTTAGTACCGCTGACAACGCTGCACAAACCGCTACATCTGCTTAATCACCATTTGATAAGATGAATCTCCTGATTCAGCCAGTTTTTTTTTCATCCAAGTAAGTATAGTATTGAAAAAGTAATGCAGAATTTTATTTTATTTTTCATAAAAACATCTCTTTCCTCGTACCAGCACCAACATGTTACCATGTTTCCCACTTTAAACATTAGGGTGTTAGCATGCTACCATTTTCTAATACTTGTTCATAAACCAAAGTACTGGGGAAAATATTGATATTATTTGAGATCTTCCAATCAAAACCACAAATGTCACCCATGTGGTGGCGCTAGAGGAAACATCGCCAAAGACAGTGTCTGGGCATAATGAATGATGACTGTTTGTACAAAGTGTGCCAATCCAACAAGCAGGTGTTGATATATTTCTCAACATAACTGAAAATCACCAAAGTCAGTAGGATCCATCCTCTGGGGACCATGAATATTTGTACAAACTTCTAGAGCAATCCATTAAATAGATGTGGAGATATTTCAGTCTATATAAAATAGTATTATGCAATGCAGTTTAACAGGGCCACAAATTACAAATGCAGCAACCACTGTATTTTTAAAAAGAGAGGTCAAATTATGGTTTACAGTGAATTTGAAGTGCAAGGTGATTGTTCTGGTTATGATGTGCATATATTTCTTCTTAATAATTAATAATTTATTTAATGATGTTTGGCTTGGACTGATTACCTGGGTGATTATGTAGGAATTGGTATTAAAGCAATTTTTTGTAATGACATATTACGTGAACCCCTTTATCTGTACTCTATTTAAGGACTTTGACTATGAGTAATACTTGACTTTGTATATATAGCTGTGATTTAGTTTCTCTCTAAACAGACTAAACTAAACTACAGGATCCAAAATGACCGTAAAGTTGATTCAGCACCTCTCTAAAACATTTCTTAACAAAAACAAAACATTCTCATCCTCGTGGTGGTCGGATTTATTGCAGGGCTGTTGTGTTGTACTGCATTAGTTTTATTAAAGATTTCCTGGAAATGGCAGCAACTGAGTGCATTTTTTCACTGAAATTGCATGATAATATGTAAGAAAGACCTGTTCTTAAAATAATGTTCTTAGAAAATATATGTGTGTATTTGACTGCATGTAAAACTGTGTGTGTAGAGCACATTGCTCTGGTATAAATTTATGTTTAGGCACAAATATTTATGTTAAACCTTACGATGTAGAGTACCAGTATGCACAATTCACTTTTTCATTTGCAGCAGCATTTCCCAGTTACATTAGCAACCACACATGGCTCCACCATGCTCATTCTCTATACAGTCGAACCTCATCCTGCCAACTTCAGTTCATCAAGATCTGAATACAAGGCAGCTTTTAACCTGTTGGGAGTTTGATTGATTGGTTTCCCTGAAACATTGCCCCATTCTTCTAATCTAAACCTAATTTGTAAAAATCTAAATGCACTGTTTAAAATGATAAGATTTACGGTGATAAACAATCCTCAGTAGTGTGTGTGTTTGCTCAGTGAATTCATGCTCTGTTCGATTTAATTTACCTTTGGGGGGAAACAGCTGAAAAAAATCCAGGGAAAGACAATTCATAGTTCGTATTGTGATTAACTGGTGGGTTTTGTTACCTTTAGACAGAGCTGTGCTACCTGTTTCTAAGATGAACAGCTGCTGGCTGTAGCTTCATGTTACCATACAGACACGACAGTGGTGTCAATTGTCTTGTATTTCTCAGCATGTTAACCATTCCTTTAAACAAGGAGTAGCCCTATACTTATATCTAGTAGTGCACCTAGCTAAAAGTGATGCCCTCGTTGATAGAAATGGAGCAGGAAAAATACCTGAAATATAATCCAATACAATTCAGCAGCACCACAAGTTACAGTCTACAAAATATCCACAAAACTAAGTATAACCCTCATGTAGGATTTCTTGCAGAAGTGTGTTATTAGACTCCATTAGCTTTAAAGGTCCCATATTATGAAAAACTCACTTTTTCTGGGATCTGGGGTGTTATTTGGGATCTCTGGTGCTGCCATTCAAAGTGTGAAATGAATTAGGTGTGATTAGTGTGAAATAAATAAATATAAATAGGTGTACCGAATAAACTGGCCGCTTGAGATTCAAAATTGCAAAATGCATTCATCTGAATTATAAAGGCCCTCATCCAAATTAAGTACAAATCAGAATGACAAAGTGGTTAAATGTATGTAAGTAAGTGGAACTACAGTGAGGTCAAACCTGAGTAGTGAACATGACAGTGATCACAGTAAGTGGCCATGCTAATGATATGGACCTTTATCCTTTCAGGCCACTTCGACACAGTAAAACCGACACTGTTGAACAAATGATTCACAGATCAATCTTGTAATGCCCCTCCCTTGGTTTCCTCCTCTGTGATTACTTAATCTTATTTTTTTAATCATGAGGAAGAGTGTGCATATCATCTTTCTTTCCCATATTTACTACGTCTCTGGGGATTGTTGGGAAGTTTTTATTGTGCTCAGCGAGCTCTGTTTGCTCTCATTCCTCACTCTCTGTCTCCCCTCCCCCAACTCTTCTCCCTTGTGTTATCACAGCCTTTACCTTACCTGGCTGTGTGTGTTGTGCAGACACACCCGGCTGCTCCATGTCAACCAATCGCTGCTCCAAAGGCAGAGACACCAAGGAGGTGTACTTCCTGTGTTTCAGCGAGAGAGGAATGGGGCAGGAGAGAGGAGAGAGTTATGTACTTTTATTTTGCCAGGGGGTGTCCACACAGGCGATCATGTCGGCAGTAGAGGGAAGGGAAAACAACTGAAGTAGTGGACAGACTTTAGTTTGATTTATTGGAGGTCTCCTGGTTCAGCAACAGCAACTGAGAAGACAAGACAGAGAAAAGGAGGAGGGGAAAAGATAAGTGTCAATCTGTTGAGACTTGTTTGGGAATTTGAGGAAGGAGAGGAGGTGGAGAGAGAAGGCAGTAAGAGGGAAAAGCAAGGAGAGCTCAGGCGTAAACATTACGTTTTTCACAAGAGTTGAAGTGTTGAGAGGAAAAGATAGATATAATCTGAAGAAAAGGAGGACGTTTCCTCGACAATGTGAATACAAGGAGTGAATTCTTACGTGTTGTGCAATCCCATGCTTTTGAGCTGAGCTGGACCCGAGGGGGGAGACCACAGATCTCCCCAGGATACTACATTCAGGTGAGTTGCTTTACCATTTTTCACAGATTTCAGATGAACACTTCAGTAACTTCTGCTTCTGGTTTGGAAGCCTGGCTTAGTTGTGGCCTGGCTTAGTTGTGGCTTACTTGTTACATGCCTTGCCTATGTGTCACAGGCCCTCGCTTTCTCAAAGACGTCTTTTGGTATGTGGTGCCTTGCAGGACCGTGCTGCATTCTTAGACGTCTGTGAGAGGCTGTCACCTTTTCTTAGGCCCGCATGTCTCTTTCTTACTGTAAAGTTACTATACAAACAGACAGGCTGAAAATGTCACACAGCTTTTATCTTCAAGGTAGAAGTGCAGCAATTTAGCGTGTATGACAAAAGAAAATAACAGACTGAAAACATAGCTACCTTGGTGCAGCTGCCATGTTTTTTCAAATGTACAATAGCTGCAGCATTCGTGTATAAGTACTCTGTGACATTAACTAAATGTGCTTAATTTGACCTGCATATCAGTGATTTGTCCCTGAAAATGGCTTGGTAATGGTGATGTTTGATTTCTAAACTGATGATGGTGGTGTTACTGTCTTTTAGGTTCTTCAAATTATGATACTATGGGGACCAAAAGGCCCAGCTGCACCCTCTTTGACACTTTATCTAACGTAAACACATCTGACCGCAAGCTTCAGCCAGGTGGAAAAGTCTCCCGGGATCCGAGTCCGAGGCCAGCGATGACTGCCCAGTCGGAGCGAGAGAGAGACAGCAACCGAGACGAAGACTGGAGGAGAGACAGAGAAACAGACAAAATTAGAGACAGAGCGAGATACAAAGACATGGACCCACGGGAGAGATACTACGAAAGAGACCGAGCTCCTGCGCCCCGGCCCAGAGAGGGAGAAAGAGAGTGGAGGGACAGAGAGAGGAGGCAAGAAGATGACAGGAGCAAAAATGGGAGGCCGCTGTCAAATGTAGAGAAGGAGACTGAGAGAGAGGTACAGAGGGGGACGAAGAAAGGTGACACATTTCCCAGAATGAGAAAGAGCAGCCCAGATCAGGGCAGAAGGATGACGGCCACGACTGAGATGGCTGAAGAGAGACGAGAAAGGAGGCAGAGAGACAGGCCGAAAAGAGTGGAGGCAGATGAGTGGGAGAGAGAAAGAGAGAGGGCACGACAGAGAGACAGGCACAGAGAGAGGGAAAGAGATGAGATCAGGGCAAAGGAAGAGGGGAAAAACACTGGACGAAGACCTGTAGACGATGAGAAATCACGTCATAGGGAAAGATATCAGGAGTCTGATGTTGGCTTTCAAGACAGGAGAAGAGAAGTGGGTGATTCGTGGGACAGAAGAGAGAGGGATGCAGGGAGAAAGAGAGAAAAGCCCAGGCTTGATACAGGAAACAGGGAGGTCAGAGTGTCTTCTCCACACAGAAGAAGAGACAGAGACATGTACTCTGATGGGAAGGAGAGGGAAAAGGCGCAGAGGAGAGAAGGATGGAGGGACACCAGGAGTGAGGGAGACAGTGACGAGAGAGAGCTGAGGAGGGAGAGACAGAGGGAGGAGTTGACATATCAACACAGCAGAAGTGAGGGGGAGAACATGGGCAAAACAGAGAGGGATAGAGCTCGAGATAGGCAAGGATACAGGGAGGAGGACAGGCAGCGATACAGGGACAGAGAAAGAGAAGAGGATCGATCCAGGAGGAGGGCAGCGGAGAGGGATAGGGAGAGGTACAGAGAGGTCGACAGGAGAGGAGCAAGGGAGGGAGAAAGATGGAGGGAAAGTGCAAGAGACATGAGGGATGACAGGAGACAGGATGACAGATACAGAGAGTACCAGCAGAGGAGGGGGAGGGAAACTAAGGAAAGAGAGGCAGATCCTAGGTGGGATGATAAGACAGGCAGAGGGGGCCGATCCCTGAACGAGACGGCTCCCAGGGCGCCGCCACGAGCCCAGAGCAGTGGAGAGTGGAGCACTACTGAAAGTGACAGAGATGTAGAAGAACAGAGAAATTCAGGGAGAGCCGTTGAAAGGAGTCAGAGGGAGCAGAAAAGAAATGACAGACAAGAGGGAGATAGCGGAGAGATGACAGGAGGCGTGCCAGAGCAGAGGAGGATGTGGTTAGAGCCACAGAGGGGCACGTATAGGAAAGAAGAGTTTGTAGACAGAGAAAGAAACACGAGGGGGGAGGAGAGGAGGAGAGAAGAGAGGGGCATGGAGTCTCAGGCTGAGTGGAGAGGAGAGGAGCAGAGAGTGAAGGAGGAACCCGACGAGAGGTACTCGGACCAAAGCAGTTACAGAGGAAGACATGGAGGAAGAAATGAGTACAGGGGAGATATGGAGATGGAGTCAGAGGGTGTAAGCGTAGATGGAGAGGAGGTGAGTGAAGGCTGGAGAGAAAGAGATAAAGGAGGGAAGGAACATCTGTCTGAGCGTGATGGAGGGATAGAAGGAAGGCGGCGGAGCTGGGATGCAGAGGGAGAGCACATGACAGATAACACAGAGGAGAGTGACAGAGAGGAAGAGGGTGGGAGCGATTACTGGGGCCGCTCCGAGAGCGAAGGAGGAAGTGAGACAGGGTGGAAGCAAGACAAAGACAGAATGCTGTCAGGAGAAGACGGCTTTGTGACCGTGTCCAGCGGAGGAGACGGAGAGGATGAAAGAGAGGAGGATGAAGAAGAGGAGTTTGAGGACTGCCAGGAGTTCTGGGAAGATAGAGATTCATGTAATGACCCCCCACCTGTCGCCTTCAAGGGGCATGAGGAAGAGGGGGAGAGGGAAGAGGAATGGACAATGGGAAAGGAGGAGATGGGTGATGAAGACAGACAGGGAACGGAAAATCCAAAGTATGTCTTCTGTGTGATTGGGCAAACATTGCTCCGGTCAAAAACAAGGGAGAACTCACAGTCACAAGTTGATCAGGTGAAGGGAGTGGAAGGGGACGACCCAAATTTAGAAAGCCGTCTCCATTGTAGCGATGACGCCACACGGCAACCTCAGGATGTCCTGCATCCAACACTGAGTAGAAATGATGAACACCCGATCATCACCAACGAGGACACAGAGAGCAAGAGCAGGTGTAACCTTCCCAGAGAAACGATGGGAGAAACATCTGAGGCGGATGTCAGGTACAGAATGTCATCAGACCCCCAAAACACAGAGACTGGAGAGGAACTCAGGTGCAAAAAGGAGCACCCGTACGCCGAAATAGGGCCGATTAAAAGGGACTCACAGACTGAAAGGCTCCTCATGAAGTGGAGAGAGAAAAATAAAGATGAGGTGCAAAGAGAGTGGGAGCAATCTCCGCCACTTCCAAGTAATCCCTACGCTGATGTTTGTTCTCAGATGAACTTTGAACAACTTGAACCCATCTTGGACGGGATTAAAACTGGAGCGATTAGCCCAGAAGAGGTGGAGGCCATTCGGATCCGAATGAGCGGGGCGTGGAGCATGTCCGAGGAGCCCAAACGGCATTCCCAAGCCCCCCACCTTAAATGGGCCAAAAACGTGGTGCGGGAGATTCTGGGACGCTCAGAGGAACAGTCTTTGGATGAATGTAATCCAGAGGCGCAAGGAGACCGAGGGTTCGACCTGTCCGAGACGGCGATGGAGAACGACAGACGACAGCAGGAGATGGCACAAGAGAGTGGAGAGACGCCTGTTGGCCAGTTGGGTATGGACGAACAGCACTCAGAGCCAGAGCTGGAGGAGGAAGAGCAGTTGGAGGTGGAGGGATTGAGAGGTATGGGGCAGAGCCAAGCCGGCATGCATGCTGACCAGTTCGCAGCTATGCATGGTGACACACCTACATACACTCATGCTGACACACTGTTAGACACAGGAGGGAAGGAGGATCACAGTACGGACAAAGACACTGAGTCCTGTGGTCACCTTCAGGTAGAAAAGGCAGATATAGTGGTGAAAATCGGCGAGGAGGCAGGTGACGAGGGGAGTTTGTCAGAAATGGAGAAAGAAGCGAGGAGAGAGAAGGAGGTGGAGATGTATTTATCTGTGAGCAACACGCTGTACAAGCCTAGCAGCTGCCCCATTCTTAACTACGAATCTGGGTCGGACTTCCTCAAGCCCTCCAGAGAGGGTGAGGGCCAGGAGGCGGAAGACAGAACGGGTGAGAGTGAAGAAGAAAGGCAGGGAGAGGAGCCTGAAGAGAAGGGCACTGCAGAGGAGGTGGGGAAGACGAGGGAGGCAGAGGGAACTGAGGTGGACGGCAGACAGGCGGTGGCAGAAGGGAAAGCAGGAGGGGGGGCTGTTAAGAAAAGCTGCAGCTTCCGAGATTTGGGTCCTGAAGCTCGATTTCGAAGAAGGGGGATCCGTAAAACCACTGAAAGAAGAAATGGACAGCATGTAGAAGTGGAAGAAGAGGAAGGTGTTGGAAGGGATCGCAGGACCAGAATATTCTCTACAACAGGTAACGAGAGAAGACGGGAGATGCTGGTTCTCTGCTCAGATCAGTTACAGCCACAAAATTACCTTTGGCATTTGATTTGATTTCTGTCTAGGTTTGAATCAATCTGCATTTCCATTTTTTTTAATCATCTAATCAGGTTGACATATTTGGGCCCAGACTGCGCACAGGGGATAACCTTAAAATAAAGTCAACATTTGAATCTTGCACATGGGGAATATTAATCGCAGACGATCTTCTTGCCATTTCCTTTTACTGCCCGACAGGTTTTTTTTTGTTTGAATCATTTCAGTTTTACTTCTCTCACACAACCCAATATCAAAGGCAGACATCTGCCAATAGACACTATCAGTGCACTGATATCAACACACTGCATTACCTGAAACTGGAAACTGCGTCACAGTGTTATGGTTACAGGTAATGGAGGCGGGGATAAGTGGAGGTGGAGGAAGTGAGAGAAAAAAACCAGACGCACGAACTTAAAGGCTCGGGTCGATCCTGTTTTGAGACATAACACGAAAAGCATGAGTTCTGGAAACACACTAATCTTTTCTGTAATTCAAGGCTACTAAGTTAACTATTTATTTTATTTATTACCTATTTATTCATTTGTGCATTTTTAGGTGTTTTGTTTCTGTTTGTTTACATTCATTCAAGCCTGTAGTGAATTCGGGGACACATAGCGCACAGACAGGTATGCTGTTGTGTAATCGATCAACAAATAGATACTTTTATATTCCAGATGATGAGGATGATCGGAGCAAAAGCTGGGGAGAAGTAGAGCTGAGGTGAGTCGAACACCCACACTCAACATGATAAATAGGATTGTGACCACATGTTCACATACTGTAGTGTTAGTGATAGTTTGTTATTGAGTGTACCTGATATTAAAATCTGTCATAGCTTAGCACTTGGAGGGGCTAAAGCTTTATAGTGTTACTAAAAATATTGTTTGTTTGGTTGTTAGATTGTTTTTTTTTTTTGTTTTTTTTTACCTATTTCTGTGTACTTAATACAACTGTTCCACACTAAAAGCCCTTTTAGACAGTTTTAATCGATTGATTTTTATACAGTATTCCCAGTTGTAAATAAACTGTTGTTGTGACTCTTTCTCGGCACCGTAGGAATGTTTTAGAAACAATCGACAGAAGAAAAAGGAACTCCAGGTTTTTCAGTGAGTATCTCTGTTCCACCTTTATGTTTCATTCACTGCATTTCATTCAGTTCAGGTCAAGTGTTATAGAACGCTCCAGGCTCAGATCAACTTCACGAATGCCTTTTTTCAAAATGTGCTGTTGCGTCTTACTTTTTTCGTCACTGTGAGTTTTGTTTCAGAGGAAATCTTAGGACTGATTATTAGAAAAATCTGTGTAGGCAGCACAGTGACGTGGTCTCAGATCATATCTTTGGCTGTGGTCGGGAAATACATGACGTGGTTGAGCACTTCCTTTCAGTTTGCGTGATTCATCTCTGTGTTAATACAGGACACTAACTGTTTACCTCTTCCTTAGTGGCTCAGAATTTAAATGAAATGCACAAAGGAAAGGGAATCTGTGTGCTGTTTACTGTTGGCTCACACCATTCAAAAATTACGTTTTAAACAACCTGAAATGGCAGCGGATACTTGACCTATGATTCACATGGATGTTAAGAGAAACAGGACGGGAGTGTGTCTCTGTGTATGTGCTGTATATACGTGTGTCTGTGCGAGTCACAGACAGGTTTCTGCAAGCATTCAGATCTCCTAACTTGAGGGAAACACAGCTGCCTGCTTCGACTTTGCATTCCGACAAGTATGTGTAAAAGGAATGTCAAATGCAAACAAGTCTTCTTGGCTAACGCTGTTCCTGTCTCTGTCTATCTTCTGTCCTTTGCTTCCTTTATTTTCAACCTTCTTTTTCTGTTTTCTCCTCTGTCGTCTTTCTTCGTCTGTCTTGCTTCCTCTCTCTCTCTCTCTCTCTCTCTCTCTCTCTCTCTCTCTCTCTCTCTCTCTCTCTCTCTCTCTCTCTCTCCCAGATGCTGCCCAGCTTTACCAGCAGTACAGCGAGGCCGCTCAGAACTTTGAGATCCTTCGCCAGGCCCGCTCCGATGTCATCTCCGTGTGCGAGGACATTACCCCCTCCCCTGCTCCCTCACCTCCTCCTGCCCGCAGACCTCTTCCTCCTCTGCCTCCCGTCCGGCACCCCCACTCCTACACAGGCTCAATCACCAGTGTCAAAAGCTTGCCTCTCCCTGAGCCCCCCAAGCACGAACGCAGGTCTTCCTCCCCACGTCTATCCATCTCTCTCACGCAGTCATCCACGCTGTGGCGGGAGCTGCCGGGGGTCAGGAACAGTGCTGAGCTGGAGGAGCTCACAGAGGATGAGACGCGACTACAGGAGGTAACATATACTGCACACATGAAAGCCTAGTCACCATGAAATGCAAGAAACAGGAATGGACAGTGCCTCAGTAAATGCGAAAAATGTTTCAGTGAATGAAGCGCAAAAACTTTCACACATGAGTGAGATTTTATTGAAAATTCCAGTCTAACCAAAAATTATGCATTTGCACGTCTTTGGAAAGCTGCTGGCACAACATTCCCACCTCAACGAAATTCAGGAGAATCCTCCAGGCGACTGGATGCCTGATGGCTATCTGTCACTTTTCCCGCAGCTTTAACTCTTTCATCTAGCTTGATTGATCTTGCAAAGATTGGAAATTGAGATTAGGGCAGCAAAAACTGCTCCATTTATGTACAATAAATATTAAACAGTAGAAGAGTTAGTTGGAAGGTGTGTGCGTCATTCTCTGTGAAGTCACTAATAACACTGATTCGTCATTGAAATTCGAAAGAATCTTGCAAGGGTCAGTTAAATGCATCACGGAAATGAACTTGTTTTCATGTACATAATGATCAGCCATATTTAAGTTATTATTTAGTTATTTTATTTTGGCCGTCAGTTCACATCAGCAGCTTCTCTGTTGTCGCTGACTTCTGGGAAATGGCATGACATACATGAATCAGCTTTCCTCTGTTGTTACTTCACTCCTCCAGCTACTAAAATCACTCAAAATATTCTGACTTGCCACATCTTAGAATAACCCTCCCACTGATCCACTTCTCATTGGCAGACGAGTGTGTCTTGCCAGACAGTGTGATTGCATAAACGTGCTGTGTTTCTCTCTTGTAAATTGTAAAGCAGACATGTGTCTGAGCTGGAAAACTTCTGCTCATTGTGAAATCTTCCTCCTTAGTTAGTCACATCCCTGAGAACTGACGAACCTCTGCTCGTTACCTATAATTTACTGTCTCTTGCTCGTCTTGAGTCTCTTGCTCAATGTTTTAATGTTATCTAATGTATCTCACTTTGTTTTTGTTTTTTTTTGCCTTCCAGGTGAGGTTTGAGGTGGTGACCTCAGAGGCCTCCTACTGCCGGAGTTTGGACATTGTTGTCGAACACTTTGTCAAATCCAAACAGCTGGGGGTGCTGTTGACCACTCAGGACAGGAACTGGCTGTTTTCCCGCCTGGCGGATGTTCGTGCCATCAGCCACAGGTCAGTTCTTTATCCACTTGAACCCAGTTTACATTCACATGCACTCAGATTGTTAAGATCTGACATGAAATGTACATGAAGTGACTGTGAAGCCTGTTTGTGTAACAAATCTGTGAGAGAAATAAGCTCAAAAGACTTCTTTATGATTTATAGTTTTTTATCAAAGCTGGAGGAGCGGGTGGAATCAGACATCATGCACTTTACCGTGTGTGATATCATCGCTCGGCACTGTCAGCGCTTCAAAATGGTTTATGTGCCCTACCTCACCAACCAGTCCTATCAGGATGCCACCTACCAGAGACTCATGTAAGCCACTCTTGTGATTTCTCCGCTGGATCCAGAGAGAACCAAAGCACTATATACTCTCTGTGAAACTTACTTACTTATCAAATTTTGGGGCGTGAAAATGATTTCCAGTTCATGAAAACTTCAGCTACTGTCTGTATTCTTTCATCTGTCGTCACATTCAGTTTCCCTTTTTCTTACAGGAATGAGAATCCAGGATTCAAGCGGATTGTGGAGAAATTGGAGAGAAGTCCCGTCTGTCAGAGGCTTCCTCTCCGTTCTTTCCTTGTCCTTCCTTTCCAAAGGATCACGAGAATTAAGCTGCTGGTTCAGGTGTGTGCGTGTGTGTGCATGTGTGTGGGGCCTCTCTCAAACAGCAAAGGTTGATGGGTCACAACAAGTTCGATCCTGTACCTTTTATCTCACATACACACCATTTCTCTCCAGAACATTGTGAAGAGAACAACTCCTGGTACTCCGGAGTCGACTCAGGCCATCAAAGCTATGAAACTTCTGGAGAAGGTACAGCAACGTCCCCTTTCGCTGTCCATTAAGGCAGGATAGCAGTGATATAGCTGAATAATGTCCTGGATATCCTCTTGGTGACAAACCTCTCTTTTCTTTCATTCCTCCCTCCTCCAGTTGATTCAAGAGAGTAACGACAGCATCACTCAGATGAAAAGCATCGAGTCGCTGGTCTCTCTCAGTGCGAAAGTGGACTTTGAGTGCAGGGTAAGTAACCACTACAAGATGAGATGGGAGAAAATCAATGAGATCATATTACGATGATATGACCTCATCATGCTATTGTTTTCCAAATTTTATTGTCCAAATGATTGATTTCACGCAGACTGTAGCCTAATTTGAAAACTAACAAAATAAGATACTGACGGTTCTGTTTTGTGTTGTGTCATGACATTAACTTCACCCATATTTTCCAGCGTTA
This sequence comes from Chaetodon trifascialis, assembly GCF_039877785.1. Classification (NCBI taxonomy): domain Eukaryota; kingdom Metazoa; phylum Chordata; class Actinopteri; order Chaetodontiformes; family Chaetodontidae; genus Chaetodon; species Chaetodon trifascialis. Next base: position 20,660,289 of record NC_092062.1, on the reverse strand, counting down.
ATGAGTAAAATTCTCTGTGTTTGCAGTGATCTTTATGGAATCTACAGCAAAATAAATGATGTGACCAAACGATCTTAACTCAAGGTCCACTTCCTAGCTTTCAACTCCATCAGGGTCTTCATCAGTGGATGGAGTTCAATCTGAGAAGTGGGCTTTTACATATACAATAAATGAACTTTACATTATTCAGCTGCAGCTTAGGATTGTGGCGGAACCTGTGGCATCATAAGTGCATCGACAGTGTTTGTGTAATTACTCTTACTGCCAGAGGGGGGAGGCAAAGGTTCTATGCTGCGAGTTAACCCAGTTGTTATGGCGATGGCTCAGCTGGCATCCCCTGATCTACAGTCAGGTGGTTGTATATATAGGACAAATATATAAGTGACCATGAGATGTGGCTGAAAGCCCCAGAAAAAGCTTGTAAGTGGACCTTGATTTTTGATTGTTTTGTCAAACTGCTGTTTCTATTATGAACAATTTCGCTTACCAGCTCAAAAATGATAACGTGCTAACATTACTGGCTTTTGCCCATCTGTTTTCTGTGTGTGTTTTACAGACTCTTCCTCTGATCAGTCAGTCTCGGAGGCTGGTGCGGGAAGGGCCGGTCACTGAACTGATGGATTTCTCTCTGAAGGATACAGAGAGGAATATTTATTTGCACCTATTCAATGACTACTTGCTACTTTCACTACAAAAAGAGTGAGTCAACAAACATGATTTGTAATGTTACAATAAGCCGTTCCCATCCTGTTTTCCTTCATATCGCCGTCTTTTATCATCCCTGCGATCTCATCACAGTGTTTCCTTCTGTTAACTCATTTCTCTGTTGTGCTGTCTGCTGCTTCCAGAGGAGGAAGGTTCACCGTAATCGACCACTCCCCTGTATCAGACCTGCGTGTAGAGAACTGCCGAGTCAAACTTCACTCCCTCCAGAAGAACCTGTTCCGGCTGCACATGTCGCACAAAGCCCTGCTGCTGCGGACTGACACACAGTAAGAGAATGAGATCATTGCAGGGGAATGTCTGTGTTGGCTGTCACAGTTGCAGAAGGTATAATCATCTTTGTTTTTTGTTTTTTTGTCAGGAGTGATAAGCTACGCTGGATATCCGCTCTTTCAAGGCCACATCCTAAAATAGATTTTTCTGCTGCTCAAGGTGAAGACATTATGAAAAGTTGTTTGAAATCCCTGCCGAGTTCACTCATTCCCTACATCATAAACACAGTCAGCTACTCTGTTGTGAGTCGTATATTCAGATTCCAAATGCTAGAGATTCTTCATCGTTTTGCATCCTCAACCACAGTTTCAGTGTTACATGAAAATAAATGAAGTGAAAGATAGTTCCCTGGGACTTTTAGCGAAAACAGCGTCATGGTATGGTGATACTACATTTTCTGTTTAACCACACAAATTTTGCATAAATTTTACACATTAAATGACACTAGACCTGTCTGTGATAGTGCAAGGTAACTAGGTGTCTAAACCTCAATTTCCTGCACTCTATTGACTAAAGCATTGTTTCCTTACGTAGGGATACTTACATACATTTTACACATGAAAGGCACAAAAGAGCGTTACATAATTTACAGTATTGACCTATTAATATTCATGTCTGTTGGTCTGACCTCTCTGTCCTCTTTTCTCCATACAGATTTTCCACAGATGCAGTGTATCCGAGCTTTTGTCGCCCAGCAGCCCGATGAGCTCTCCCTGGAAAAAGCTGATATCATTCTAGTGCACCAACAAAGCAGTGACCGTAAGACCACCACTCTACCTTTCCCATCATTCCTTTTGCTTGATTGTAGAACTGCCCTGAACCTGCTATTATTATAGAATAAGCATTTAGTTACTCTATGTTGGGTGCTTTCTTCTTCCCAGATTGGGTAGAGGGGACCAGACTGTCTGATCGTCATCGTGGATGGGTGCCCGAGTCCCATTTGGAAACCATAACCAACTCAAGGGTCCGACAACGCAACCTGTCAGATGCCCTCAAACTGACAACGGCCACAGCTGCTGTTTGACCAGGATACTTAGAGTGGGACTAAAGTGAGGGACGTCCGGGATGGCTGTTGACTACAAACTGCTGGAAAAAGGACTATGGAGATTCAGTGCTTAGGCATTGAATTGTTCACAAGTGTGATGCAACTGAAATGCTGTAAGATTGCATCTCAATGTAGCATTGGGTGTCCCTTGTTTCACTTGGTGGAACAGTGCATTGCCTTAGAGCAATGTGTGAAGGCTGAGGCCTGCCAAAAAGACATTAAGGACAATGTGACTCTATTAAATGTTGTCTCCAGTACATTCCAAACATTGTGTGTACTATAATACATCAATAAACTGGTGTTTTAAGAGAAATAGTTTTAAAGGGAAATCAACTTTTTCCAGGAAATGTTATTTTTGGAAAATGTATTATTATTTGTGTATATTGAATGTCCATTGAAGAGTTCACCCCTGCATGCAGGAGTGCTGACGGGAATCATGCAAAATATGCAAGGCAGTTCAAAGATGCACAGGGCTTGCCCTGTTATAACATTTCAATAAATTCAGATTGGTGGAATAAAATCATTTTTCAACATGTCCATGCCTTCTTGAGAGTGGTCTGTAGCACATTTCCTTCATCATAAAAGCTGTTTTGGTCAATTGTAGATACAACTGTGACAAACTGTTCGTCAGCAGCAGTGTTGCACGTTCACAGCAAGCCTTTCCTGTGAGTTATATGTGACTGCTGGCATGTGTATGCAGGAGTTATTTACAGAACAATGAGAACAGTACATTTAATGAAAAAACGCCTCTCACGCTAAGCACGTAGCTCGGCAGAGGCGTTACCATACGTCGTACTGGCCCATTTTTTAAGACGTGCTATTGGTTTCATCTGCCATCACTCATAGAGAACGGGGCGCCAAGAAATGGAGACGGTCCGCAGCACTCATCCAATGAACGCGCTGTAACCCCGCCTTTGTCTTCTATTGAATGGACAACTTCTACTGTCAGTCTACATACTTATCTCTGATTGGTTACAGCTGTGGTCGGAGGGCGTTTCAGTATTTGTTGTTGTTTTCTTTCAGCAGTTGAGTCGACTAGTCGACATCTTTGATGTAGGTTGTATGCCATATGTAATGGCAGTATTTTGAGCTAATAATAAACCCCAGGTATTATTTTGAGAAACTTGACGACACAAGGGACCAGCGGAGATTATCTGTATTAGTCCTGTTTGGAGTGAAACTTGTTTGTTTTGTCTTTTTTGAAGGTACGTGAACAGTAACGTCTTGTTGACCCATTAGCTGCAGCTGTTAGCACTACTGTTGTTAGCTAGCACCACAAACAGCTGATTTCGGTACAGATAGCAAAAACACGCTTCACGTGCTGTATTACAGATGTGGAGACGTAGGTAGTTGATTACAGCGATTCGTGTTATTAAGTGGTTTGGTTGCTCTCTATGTAAGTATGCTAGAAGGTAGATAGTTTCACGTTAGCTGATCTCAGGACTGTGAAAAGTGACGTGGCCTCATTTCACGATGACCCAAACCATCGCGAGCTCAGAAACTCGTGATATGCACGCCGAAAAAACGAGTTTGGTCGACGGTATTTCCTGATCGTTAAGGGACATTGTGTGGATGAGTGTTTTCATCGTTAGCTGTACTCTCGAAGGTTACCCACCGATATTGTTATTTACTCCGCACCCAGCTAGCGGTCAACAGGGGCGTTTGTTCGGAGGTCCCTGATATAAAGATATTTGAAACGGAGACTGTTTAAGTTACAGACACTCCCATTTCTGACTGTATGTCGAGGAGTAAGATCTTCAGTCATGCGATGTGTATTTTATATCGTGATATCAGTGTATGATTATATATTTATCACATGTAATTATGTAGGAAATTAACTTGAGATTCAGTTCATAGATGAGCGGATTAGAATGTCTGTTTTGGGGTAAATCCTATTGGATTGCTACAAATGATTACTTTGATTATTGGTTTAAAAACCTTATTAAAATGTCTCGTTTTGATATTCAGTTCACTTGAGACACGACATAATTAATCAAGCGATTGCAGAATATTTTCTTTATTTGCCGAAAAATGGATTGAGTAATCCTTTCAGCTCTTAATTAAATACTTAAAAAACAAACAATCAAGTCCTCACATTGACGCAAATTTCCTATCAGTCAATTCATGCTATAGAACAGTCCTGCCCACTGATTTTCTGTTAGAGCTGATACTTGTGCTTCATTGAGTAAATCAGTCAATTGAGTAAAAAAAAAAAAATTATTGTCAGCAGTCTCTAATGAAACCATGGCTGCATTTCATCTTGCTGTAAACAATGATGTGCTCTTGAGGTGGTCAGTCACTTGCTGACTGAATGCACTGGTTGGTGAAGTCAGCCTGTGCTCTTTCTCCTTTGTCTGCCTCTGCTTGGTAAATAATGCCATTGTGAGGGACTTCATGTTTTCTGGTGTTGTTTGTTTCCTTGTGTTGTTTTCAGATGGGCAGTCAGTACCAGCGCTCAGTGCCACTAGAGGTGAGGAGAGCAGAGGGAGAGAGAGTTCGGGCCAAGCATCCTGACAAGATACCGGTCAGTTTTATCTCTGGCACATTTTTTAATAACATGGTGCATTTACTGTTAGTGACTGCTTGATAGTCACGCTTATATGTTGACTTATATCTAAAGCAAGTTCTCTAAATACAAAGATAGATCTATGATTTCTTCAATTAATTTTAACTGTGAAGTAGTGCAAATTAATTTTATGCTGTTTAGATTTTAGCACGTGAACACATCCTCTCTCTGTTACTGATGACAGTTTGCTGTTTGGTCTTTTCAACCAGATCATTGTGGAGAGGGCTGCGAGGTCTCGAGCTCCTGAACTGGACAAGAAGAAATACCTAGTGCCCTCAGATTTAACAGGTGAGTTATGCAAACACATGTTCAAACTTATAATAACTTTCACATCCAGCAATCTCGTGAGCTAGTTGGACCTCACAGATTTCCATATTGTCTCAGACGGGAACAGTTCTATCACCTGCAGTCTTACTGATGCTTATGACCAGCAGCGGCTGGCCCATAGGGGGCGCTGGGGCTCTGCCCCACCAGCTGTGGAGGGGAAAAATATTTTTTGTGTTTTTTTTTTTATCAATGTCAGTTTTACTTAATAGTGTGTGTGTGTGTGTGTGTGTGTGTGTGTGTGTGTGTGTGTGTGAGAGCATGCCTACATGCAATTTAAATCATTTAAACAACATTTCTACCAACTGACACTCATTAAACAGTGAATTTCCACTGACAGACTGACTAACCCTAAACCGAGTTTTTGTCAGAGCTGGTTCAACCGTAAGATGTGGCTGGCAGGTTCCGTTCAATTCAATAGTCCTTTATTAGTCCCGTGAGGGGAAATTTCAGTTTACAGCAGCATCAATAGAGCAGGTAGAGTAGTCAAACAAGTGCATGCAAATTAAAAACAACAATTATAAACAGAAGAATGAGATAAGAAGAAACATCGTCCTAAAAAAATTGTAAATAGGTGCAGCCTATGCACTTTTCCGTTTCCCCTGTATCCTGTTCAGAAGTGACAAATGTGATTCGACTTGGACAAAGACTGGACTAACTGACTTAAAGCACCTCTCCGAACGGATCAAGAAGCATGAGAAATCCAAAGTTCACATGGAAAACTGAGTAAAGCTAGCTGTGTTCAGTAAGATTAGCATAGCAACGCAGCTAGATGATGGGCACCGCATTGCTGTAAGAAGGCACAATGAAGAGGTAGATAAAAAACGTAATATTTTATCCAAGATAAAGTCTTATATAGCTTTAAATTGTTACTTTTTCTGTGAAACTGGAAACTATAAGATTAAATTATTATCGTGGAACTGTAGTCATTTTCCGACTGTTCATTTGAATGCTTATGCTAGATTAGGCAGGGAAATCTGTTGGCACACCAGCCCCACCAAGAATTTTTTTCACCAGCCGCCACTGCTTATGACAGATTCATTTTTGATGCTGGTACTGACATCAATATTTGGAAGTTTAAAACAAATCTGATGAGGATACATTGGCTGATTAGTATTTTGTTTTTTTAAACATAAACACATAAACAATCTGTCTATGGTTTATATGTTTTGTTTTGTTTTTTACACATATATTCAGTTCAGACATTTTACAGTTTCAAAATAAACTTGCCAGTGCTCTCTGGTGGACAAACCATGTAATGTTGAGACTGTTTCTAAAAGCAAACACAGATATCAAAGTACATACAATAAACTAACATCTACTGATTTATCAGTCTGGCTGATTAATCAGTTACAAAAAACCACCTTTGCCCTGACAAGACACATTAAACTTCAGACACATTGAAGTCCAGCTAACTTGCTGCTGCACAGTCCAAACCTGTCATAGCAGGAGAGGCACAGGTGTGTTTAATTGCAGTAATGGTGGCGGCACTTCAGTTTGATGAGATCCTGGAATTGTTGGCTCTCTGTCATGTCTAACTGCGACACATGCCATCGTTACAATTTCCACGTGTGCTTCTCCTGCTGTGACATGTTCAAATCTCTGCCAAGAAAAAGGTCTACTGGAGAGCCAGACAGTGTGCTTCAGAGTGAAACTGTACAGGATTCAACTACATTTGCTTGTAGCTTTATGTGGTTGAGAGTGATAAGATTTCTTTTAGTCATGCACCTGTTTTGTGTCTCTGAATCTGTCTCTAAGCTGACCTGTGACCTGGCCGTGCTCCACTCTCACATGTTTTCTCACTCTTCATATGAAATGAACTCCTGGGTGTGACCCTTGCTGACCATTGCATTCTCTCAATCTTGCCTTCTGTTTTTTTAGTTGGCCAGTTGTGCTTCCTGATACGCCAACGCGTGTCTTTGAGACCGGAGGAGGCACTCTTCTTCTTTGTCAACAACTCGCTTCCCCCATCCAGCTCCCCTCTTTCTGCTGTATACGAGGTAACTGCACTCCACACAGACCATAACCGCTACTTACCTGACCCTAACCTAACACAAACCCTCACCCTAAAATTTAACGATTTACATGATGGGGACCTGCATTTTGTCTCTACAAGTAAGGCAAGTCCCCACAATGTGACTGCAAACAACATGAGGATACACATATATACGCGTTTCCGCCACTTTTGGGCTCATTACACAGACTTACATTGATTTCCTGGACATTAACCCCAACCATAACCACTACTTGCCTAACCCGCACCATTACTCTAACTCTAACCATTACTCTATTTTATTTACCCCCTCTCATTGCTGTTATTATTATTATCTGATTATTGTTATTGACCTGTGTCCTTGTGCTTAACAGTTGTTTTATGTCTGTTCATGTTGTTGTATTTATTTTTTGTGATAATGTTGTTGGGAAAGAGATTTTAATCTTAATGAGGCTTTACCTGGTTAAATAAAGGATATAAAAAATAAACCTTAACCCAAGCCTTCAATCTAGAAGTTAATAATTTACATTACGGGGACTTGCCTTTTGTACCCATGAGGAAGGTGAGGCTTTTTATGAAATTGCCTTTTCACAGCTTCGTACATAAATGCATAGTTTTAGCTTAGACAGAAATGTTTTTCACCCCTCAGCCTTGACACGGCATTCCATGTCATCACAGTCGGACCATGCTCGACAGCTCTGCTTAGACAGCAATGTTGCTTCACTTTTTTGACCACAAATAGCCTGCCAGTAACCCACAATCATTTAAATATATGTGTAAAAAAAAGACCAGATTGATGGTGCTCAGCCATCAAATAAAATCCAGTGGGTTATAGCTCGCTCAAAACAGCTTTTAAAGCACAATAAGATATAAAACCAGCATAAATTTGGAGTCATTCCAGGAAATGAATTGTCTTAAAAGCTTTGTATGCCCCAAATAATCAAATGAGGCCGACAGGTACATTTCTGACTGCGTTTATCATGTTCAGACAGTACCACTGTGGTTAGTGCGGGCATGTCAGTCTGTGTATATCTTTGTTAGTACGCTTGTCACCCTGAATTATGCATCATTCTCCACTTTGTTGTGTTGCAGGAGCACCATGAAGAGGACCTGTTTCTCTACATGACCTACAGTAATGAGAGCGTGTATGGTGCCTGAGGGAGGACAAAAGACTGGAGAAAGAGAGAGACTGGAGAAAGAGAGAGAGACTGTCTGAAGAATTAAGAGCTAAGGCTGTTTGTAACACACCACTATTATTCTTTATATTAGTTTTGTAACTACAGTACAGGGTGGAAGAAAGGCTTTGCACAAGGCACAGGGCTCTGGGAGGTTTGCTTTACTTTTGTCAGTGTTTTGGGGTGAGCATAATGCATTTTTAGTACAGTTCAAGTCATGTTGATTCTAGGTGAAAGAAGAAAGAGGAAGGATGAAAAGAAAGAAAGAAAGAAAGAAAGAAAGAAAGAAAGAAAGAAAGAAAGAAAGAAAGAAAGAATGCATTGCAAAAGGAAGTTGTTGCAATTATGTTCAGTGAGCTCTCGTTATCTTTCTCAGTCATCTGTATTTAATGCAAATAGTATTTTTTTTTGTAAATTAATATCATAAACTTTTGTGAAAAATAAAGGTGAAAATGCATACATTTCTGATTCATTCTTTTTGTTATTTCTGTACGCCCGCGTGTGCGTGTGTGTCTACATTTGCCACACCTGTGGTTCTAGGTGTCATCGATTTAAAAAAACTAACAAGCAAACAAACAAACAAACAAACAAACAAGAAAACCAATCTCGGCTTATTAATTAATCAAAACCTGCTCACAGAGAATGTTGACATATTACGTATGCACACAAGCACCTTCCCCCAGAGCTGTTTGTACACAGTATACATGGGACTTGTGGGAAGGGCAAAGTCAGGAGAAATCTTCAGGGGGAAGTGTTCTGTTTTTACCGATCAGATGAGTCATATACTAACTGGACACTTAATATTTCACACCTTATTTCGCAACTGGCACTTCATCTAGGCTGCATTCGTGTCCGCACGACAAAGGTTACATAACGTTGCCAGTTGAATAGTTAGATCTGAACAACTTCCCAGCAAACCGAAAGTTAGAGAAACAGAGGAGAAGAGCCATGGAGATGAATAAGATCACCACAGAGGAGGAAAGATATGAAGAAGGGGTAAAAGCAAGTCAAGTGATGCTGAACGGCAAAACTGAAGGTAAGAGAAATGATTTTAATTGAGGAAATGCTTGATAGTAAGGATACAAAACACATGCTTAAACTGTAGAACTGCAATGTAAAAGTTTAAAAGATTGTGCTAAAATTTAGAGAGTTTATATAGTTTACTTGTGTGTAATGTTTGGAAGCAACGTGCAGATGCTCGTGTCTCTGTCAACATGTGTCTGTCTGTATTTTTGTCTGGCTTTAGGGGAAGCAGAACCAAACCCTTACTCTAAACTGCAAAGTCCACCTGAGGACGTCTATTCAGAGGCTTTTTACGCTGGCGCTCCAGACAAACCAAAAGCAGGTACGCTTTTGTATGGTGTGTGTTTAGTGCAGCTGAAACGCCCAAAGACATCATGTTTCAGCTTGCCTTTGAGCGGGTCTTTGAGACAAAATCTCAAACCAATGCAGCATTTCAAACTGCATTTTATTTTAACTGTTCAACTGCTTCATCACATGAAACATACAGTAAGATTTCAGTTTGAAGGAAAAACAAGGAACATGTAAGGACTTTTCATCAAGTTCCTCACGTTGCTGAGTGTGCATGTTGTCGTCATTAATTTAAAGAAGTCTAAGTCTTAGTCATGGTGCTGTCGAGAACTAGCTGCTGAATGACAAGAATTCATGATTTCAGTATTCCTCAGAAAACAGATTCATGCAAAATGAAAAAGGAAGCAGAAGAAAATTAGTGAGCGTTTGGCTGGGAAAACTACGCCCAAAGTGAGACTGTTTATCGCAGCGATCATGTCTGTTTGACTGCCGATTCAGGACAGGACAGCTGGGTCACTGTGGAAAATCTTTTCACTTCCTGCAAACAAAACATTTTTACATCTTTATTCTGTATTATAAAACTGAACTAGAGGGACATCAAGGAACATTTCACCTAATTTTACCTCATCATTTTCTCTACAAGGGCTCATTTAAATTATTTTAGACGAGCAATAAAATATTTACCAAAAAAATCACCCAAATTAATTTTCTTCTCTCACAACTTTAATGTTATTTTTTAAAGATTTGTTAGAGGTTTTTGCATTTTTCCGATCTAACTGAATAACTGTACAGCCTACTGCGTATTTGCAACATCGCATCAAAAAAGTAGGAACATGTAGGAAGAATGAACAACTAACTAAGTATTTGTATTACCCAATCATCTGCTAATTGTTTATTAAATTCACAGATTAATCATTTGGTCTGGATTTAGTCTGAAAATACGCAATTTCCTATTGCTCCACATATTCACATTGCTTGTTCTTTGTGGTTTTCAGTCACGCAGGACTGAGGAAACCTGCAAATTATAACGTTTGAGAAACTGAAACCAAAGAATTTTTGGCTGTTTTTGCTTGAAAAAATGACTCAAACAATTAATTAATTAATTATGCAAATTCTAAAGTGATTGTTTCAGCTTTAGCAGTAAGCAATCATTAATTAATCATTAGAGAAATAATTATTTTATTTACGTATGTATGATGGTAATTAGACTCAGTTTAAAAAATTCTCATGCAAACACGAACCCTCTGTGTTTCCATCATGCATGTTTCACCCTTTCTGCGGGTAATGTTGGCTCCATGAACATGAAACAAATTAACATGCCAAAATACATACAAATAGATCTTTATAATAGTAATAATGATATGCATTTCTTTTACTACACAGACGAATACAAAAATAGCAATTACAGATAATTTATGTTCTTTGATACTTTAAATGTTTCGTTTACATCATTTTTTTGTGGGGACGGAAGTAAAAGTACATTTCTGATTCATGCTCAGTTGATAAACACAAGCTATTCTTCAAAACAAACCTTTAATTATACGTTTGAATATATCTGTAGTTAAGTGAAAGCTGGAAAGTTAAGGCTGGGCTGAAAAACCGTGCCTGAATTCCATTCCACCGCTTCCGTTTCTGGGTGTGGGTTCTGAATAGAGCATAGTCAGTGTTATAAGTAATCTGTTTGCTTCTCTTGCTGTGACAGGTCAGGTCACGTTTCATAACATCCTTTTAATACTGTTGGTATGCAGCAGCAGCAGTAATTTTATGAGTTGCACTTGACACAATATTACAATAAACTGTGAATACAGATATGTTCAATTCACCTCATATTTGTTCTAAACACTGTTGAGTAGGCAAGCACAGGTTTGTCTATCATGTTTTCTGGCACAGTTTATCTCACACTTGATAGACTCCATGTTGTCCACTGCTCTTCTGTCTGAATATCTGTACGTTCTGACACGTCCACCGTTCTGTACGTCTGTTTTATGTCCTTTGTCATATTGCCCTGATCTAGAAAAAAGAAACTAGGGACATGGCCAAATAGCACAGCAGTGTATGTTAGCATTTGAAAAGCCTCTAATCCAAACAGTGCTTTATCACAATCAGCTCTGTTAGCCAAGAATGCACACAGGAAAAGGACTGTGGGCATACTCGACTCCAGTTTTAAAAAGCGCTCAGTGTTGCACACAGTTCCAGGAACTTTTTAGAGGAAAGAATAAACATACAGCAAAAAACAGGGACAAGAAAGCTGAACAAAAGTAGTAATTTCAAAAATACTCTTATGATACTATTACAAGTAAGTAAAAAAAAGAACAGACATGTACTATAGCATTGAAAAATCTGGAATATATTTAAAAAGCTGTAAAATATTTGTTGGAGCATATTTTGATAAATCCCACTTACATGACATTTTGTTATTGCTGTTTTGGAACCTTTTTGCTCATTTTTATTTATTTTTTTGGTGCCGTGTCTTTGTGACACTTCTGTTTTCATCTTCATTAGAGGCTGTTGCTTCTTACAGTTTTCTGATTTTTGATTTTGGCTTATGCTGCATTTCCTTGTCTTATTTGTGCTATAATTTTGGCTTGTTGGCATTTTCGCCAGCGCCAGGACTCCAGGACGCCAGGGTTGACCAGCGAGCACGCTGGAAGCTAATAAGGAACTAAAGAAAAAAATAAAGAACATAGTGCAAAGAAACGAATAAGGAAATGAAATAAGGTCAATAAAATGCACCAAAGCTACCGCATCACAGTCAATCTTTCCTTTAACTAGACTGAATTAAATTATCACCTCTTTGCTCACAAGAATTCAGAGTGAATACTTGGAGTGTTCGGCCTGTTCATCGTAAAGATAAAAATATTTTATTTATATGTCAGGTGGCTTCAAAAATGCCTCGTGAAGAGTCTTAAGCAAAGTCCGGTTTGATATGTGATGCACTTGCATCACTTATCTAGTGTGTCAAATCGACATCAGTGCTGGCTTTATGTTCTGTCTCTGCGCTGCGTTTGACACAAACACTCATCTGAAATCACCTCAAAGGAGAAATCCTATCTGTTGTTTTGGAATGTCTGCAGACAGGCGGCATCTGTCTGTGTCCCTCTGACACACACTCGTTCCTAAAGGGAGAGACAAAGAGAGATACAGTTTAAAGTTTTTGGGTATTGAAGGACAAGTCAAGCACTGTGCTCCATGAATAGAAATCAGTAAATGCCATATTGCCATGGTGACGAGACAAGGGGGGCGTCTTAAAACTGCACTGTTGCAGGCAGACGTGAGCCAGCAGGACAGGCAGAGGAAGCAGAGCAAGCAAGCTCCTTAGCAAAATCCCAGGACACTTTTCTCCATGTACATCAAATTCTGCCGCAGTTATGGCGAGGATAAAAAAGAGGAAGCCGACGATAATGTGTCACCCAAATCCAAGCTATCTGTTGATCTGGACGGGGAAAAAGGTAGGCCAGAGCAGGTTTTTCCCAGACCTGATGGTGGTTTGTGTGGTTGTGCTCTTTAAAATAGCTCGCTAACATCCGGCTGATGTCTTCTTCTTCAGACAAACAGATTGTGGGAAACACACGTCTGTACCGTGCGGTGTGTGTGCTCCTCGCAATAATCTCCCTGATCCTGCTGCTGGTCATCATTATCCTCGGTGTGAAACGTGAGTATCTGCAGCCATGGATCTGTTTTCATGTAATCACAAACCCCTGCTGGCCGGATTATGTTTGTAACGGCAAAGCAGAGTATGAAAGTTTTTCACCAGCAGTGCAGAAATAAAAAAAAATCATGTCAGAATCACATTGTTTTTATTCTATTTTTGCAGCAGACAATGGTGCAGGAAAACAAAGCGTGTCCGATTGCTTTGCTGAAGGCGTTCCTTTTTTTCCCTCACACTCCTCCCACTCTCCTCTGATTTCTAGTCCAGAAAGGACCCGCTGAATGCCCAGAAAGAGAGGGGGCTGTAAAAGCCAACAGGCAAAGTCCTTCATTTACTTCCACCTGCAGCTATGAGCAGTGCCAGGCTCACCTCCCCAGCATTGAAGTCAAATGTGAGTGTGATGCCAGGTGGGAAAATGCAATGCAGAAAACCTTGTACAAGTCAAAGACACATCCAGATCCAAGAACAACAAACTTTCTTCATCACCATGTTTTTAGAGACGGTTCTGCTTTCACAGCTTCTTGGGCATCAGAGGAAGTCGGATCATGTGCTCCTTTTTAGAGAATTGAGAACCTTTTTTTTTAAATTTAAACCAAGATTCAGCTATTTCTTTTTTTTTAATGATTTTTTTGGGGCTTTTTTTAGCCTTTATGACAGTGACAGCTGAAGGCATGACAGGAAATGGGACAAAGAGAGAGGGAAGACACGCAGTAAATGAGCCACAGATGGGCGTTGAACCTGCGGCCACTGCAGAGGACCGACAGCCTCAATACATGGGGCGCACACCCTACCAGCTGAACTATAGGGGTGCCCAATATTCAACTAAATTTAATCTGAATCCTTTTGAATTGCAATGGCCACATGGAGACACAAGATAGGAGCAAAAAAGTTAAGAAAAATCTAGATATAGACAAGAAGGAAAGGTCCGCTTTGGAGTTGAAAGTGCAATATTTGCCTCTGTGATGTCGTGGAGTAGTTGCATAAAATGGAAATATTCAAGTACACGTGCCTTGAATTTCTACTGCAGTAGAACACTTGAGTGAATGTACTTGATTACTTTCCACCACTGAATTGAGTTCACTCTGATTTGCAGAGCGAGCTCTTGTGACTTTTCCGCACTGAGACCTCTCTCCTTCCAGATCGCAGCTGTCCGCAGTGTGCTAACGGCTGGGTGACGTTTGACGGGACGTGCTTTTTCCTGTCCACCTTCAGGCTCAGCTGGGATGAGAGCCAGAAGAACTGCAGTTCCAGAGGAGGATCTCTGGCTGTTGTCAACGACCCGCTGTTTCAGGTGGATCCGATCATACTTACTTCCCTGACCCTGAAGTATAACCCTGCAGTTCATAACATAGTCATAACAGTGTATTGTTTTGTAAATCTCAGTGGTGCTCTGTCTTCTAGTATTTTCTGACCAAGGAGGGCAAAATGAATTACTGGATCGGGCTGAGAAAGAAGAACAACGCATGGACCTGGATCAATAACGCTGCTCTGCAAAAGGGGTGAGTCTTTGAGAATGGCTTAAAGGATTCACTGATGGTACGCGATAGACTTTCTGTGTGACTGATGGATGAATGGACTAAATGTCTCAGCTGTAGCTATCACATTTTATCTGTGCAGCCCTCAGGTTGTTTTTGTCTTTTTGTGGATTTCCATGAGAGTGGGTTAGAAATATATAAATATGTGCCAGTTTTATGTTTTGTGTTCTGGTCTGTATTTCTATGTATGCAACACTCTTTCAATATAAATTTACTCTCAGTTGCCACTTTATTAGGTACACCTGCACAATCTAATGCAATCCAACAGCACTGCCATCAATTAAACCTTTACCAAGTTTATCATCTTCAGTTTCTTTGGTGCTGTACTGGACTACAATATATCAGGACCTGTTTCTATTTTTTTTGTCATCCCCATTTATACACATTTGACAGCAGAATATTGGAAACACCACTGACCACCACGAACTATGACCTCAGTGCTTAAAACATATCACTGAACCTACACATCTCCAGCAAAGTCACTAAGAACTCAACATTATGAACGTTATGATATGAGCCAGATTTACCTGTGGTTACCTTCTAATAATCAATGTCCTTTTCTTTCGTTTGCAGCTATTGGGCAGACGACAGGACAGAGGGGGATTGTGGGATCCTCAACAGTGGAGACCCACCTGAGAAAAACTGGGTGACCGCTTCCTGCCAAGCCTACACCTACTTCATCTGCCAGATGCGGTTGTGATGGCTCTATCTTTTTTGACAGAATAACAAGCATCAAAATTCTCACAACAAGCATCAACTCCTCAATAACTCTGCAAATCATTCCTCTATCCACTTCACACTTCAATCAGTAGTAGCCAGCCAAAAAAGACAAGTAGCATCTTAGATGATAGTTTCATACTAAATACTTGAAGAGCTGTTTAGTTAAATTTACTTTTATAAAGTTATTTTCTTGAAGCACTTTGTCACCTGATTTGTATTGTAACCCATCAGTCAGAATTCATCATGCCTATAAGAAGCACCAATCAGGGTGCATCACTTTGCATACTGTATCTTTGTACTGCTGTCTGACTTCTTGACAAATAAAAGCCAGTTTGTTTCAACAAGGTTTTATTCTCATATAAAAATGTTCATGCATCTACATAATAAGTTGAGTGTCTATGTTTCACTTTGTTTTAGCTTAGCATATATTACTGCTACATATTTTCTATATTGCTATAAAAATAACGCACTCTTCTCTATAGCATAATACTGCAGGAGTAATTGCACCGTTGACTATATAGACAGATTGAACCAGCTGAGTCCTCTTCTTGCAAGTCTGTGCATTGACTTTCATCAACTTTTTACATCTACTTCAAATGTTCAGGACTGTAAGATGGTGGAAGGCCTTGGAGAATTCACTTCAGGCTCAGGTAGTGTCTTTTCCTAGACATATTTAATGTCCTGGTCTTCCTCCGACTCTTCCTGCCCCATTTCCAAACCCAAAGCACTGTGGCGAATCATCTGCCACCCCGTTAGAGACCTCCTGTTGTTAAACCCTCCTCTGTTTTTAGGTCTGAGCTTTGGGGTTCCTGACATCGACCCCTTTATTGCATCAATCTTCTCTTCCTTTTCCTCGTCTCTGGAGAAAGCTTTGATGTAACGCCGCATCTTTTGAAACATTGGATCGTTTCTGTCCTCAACCCTGCAAAGAGAACAGAGTAAAAAAGCAGTCAGAGTTGCTTCAATGGAAAATATTCTCACTATGTAAACTTTCATCAAGATCTTTAAAGTGGCTCTGCAGCAGTGTAGTATTGCACGTCCCTAAACTTGACTCAGAGGCAACAAATCAAAGAATGGACGGTCAGAAATGAAGCAGCAGAAGGGAAAATATCCAGACTTTTGATTGGAGGTATTGATCAAACTCCAGACACCTCTATTTCCCATAATGCAGCTGGACAGCGGTCTTCCCTGCCTTGTAAATTTTCAAATCTTTCAAACTCCAACCCTCAATTTGTAATGCACACGTTGAATGACACCAGAAAAGCCTAGGAGTGTTTCTCAACATCAGTAGTGAGCTAGTCTTCATGTGTAAAATGGCTGGAGTGCCCCTCTAATGTTAAAACTTACATAACAGAGCAAGGGTAAAAAGAATGTAGGTGGAGGAGGTGCGATACTGATGTCATAAGATCTGTTAGAGTGAGAGTTGTGCTTCTCACTCACAGCACAGCATGACTTGCGGCTGGCGTGCATTAAAGACTACTTAGGTTGTGGTTGGTGGACAAACTTCTCCCTGTGTGATTATTTTGAGCAAAAATAGGAAGCCTAAAAAAAAGTTTGACTGCTGATGTCATTGGATACTCTTAGTTTTTTCCAGTTTTTGCTATTGAAGGGGATTTTTGTCATGTTTCTTCTTCATTTTTAAAAAAAATTCTGCCTCTTACGATCGCCTACAGGGTTCGTCATGGACACTCATTTTCTACTAACGTCCTAAAAGTTTTGACTTGTTCACATGACGGATTTCTGGAGGCGTTTCGTGCTCTTCCTGATGGTTTGAAGTGGGCGGGACTCAATTTGGGAAAAGGCGAGGTCATGACTTTCTGTGCACCAATCAGGATTTAGCAACATTTGAATCAAAATGGCATGACGGTCAGCAGGGTACGTGCTTGTATTACCAGACTGCTGTCAACCAAGTCTGATCAGATCCCATCCACACAGTCCTGAGGAGGCAGATTAGCTGAATCTTTTAGTGTTAAAGTCTGAATTAAGTTTGATTGTTGCAGTTAGTAATGAATATCTACCATTCCATAGAAAATGGCTTTAAAGCCTCTGTTTCTCCTCCTGTTACTGCAGTACTGTCTTACCTGAGATACCAGCGCTCCCTCAGACCATAGTTGAGCCCACACACCCCGAGTCGAGGCCACAGGCAGCGGGGCAGCCTCCTCTCCAGCATCAAAGTTGTAGCTACCACCTGCACAACATCATTATAGCTGTAACTATGACAGTGTAACACACCGGGACATAACAATGAGGTGTTTCTGTGCTTTTAAGTTTGTGCCTTTGGATGCTTTATGCGTGAGCGTCACCTGAGTCCTCCAGAGCTCGTCTCTCTCCTGGGCCACCCTCCAGTGTGTGTCGCTCATCATGGCTATCAGTAGGTTTAGCAGGAGGATGTAGGAGACCACGGAGAAGGTGCAGTGCAGCACGTGGACGATCGGGGGGGTATCGATGGTGTGGTCCACGGGCAGATCTATGAGGCCCACACTGAGCTCAAACTGGGAGAAGAGGGTGATGGGGAAGGAGCGATATGCAGGAATGGACTCCGGCTCCTGGGTCATGTACACCATCCACAGGGCTGAGAGGAAAATTCAAATAAAACCGTGTGAGTGGAAAAGTCTAAATCCTTACCTTACAAGCTTTGTGAGGGTTAAAGATTTGTTTGTACATGTCGCCCAGAATATACTCACAGGTGGAAAAACCAATGAGCACAATGAAACTCAGCCACATAAACTTTGTCAGGTCTCCAAATATAATCTAGGGGGAAATGAGACACATGACATGTCAGTCTGCAAACACAAATAGGTGAACCTCAAAAACCAAAACAACTGAATGCATCTGCGTCACAAACATTTTGGCACAGGTGTGTGTGGAACAAACTATGTCTGCATGACTCATGAGCTCCCATCGCATGCACCACTGTGTCTGAGCCCCGGCTGAGCTGACTCCTACCTTCTGTATCATGATGACATAAGGGCCCAGCATTTCAAAACCTCGGGCGAAGAACATGACGTTGCTCCAGCCGAGAACTAAACACAGTGCCATCACCACAGCCTCTCCCTGCACCTCGCAGGCTCTGAACACACACAGCAGCACCACCAGGCAGGCGTAGCTGATACTGGTGGAAACAACAGCAGAAAGGTTAAAAGGCATTTCAGGACAGGGGGCTTTATTTTACTGCATAGAAGTGTTTCTACTCACAGGATCACATGGAAGGGGCCTCCCAGTGCTGTCTGGCCAAAATAGCGCTTTGCCCCCACTCTCAGTATATCAGGGATCTGTTGAAAAAGGGGACACAAGAGAACGTGGCAATGAAATGCACTGTTTGTAAGAAGACGGAGCATGAAGCATGATGGAGCGTAAATTCACCTCCAGCAACAGGATGACAAAAGCTCCCAGAACGCTGATGATCTCGCCTGCCAGCCGCAGGTTGTCCTCATATGTCACATAACTCTCCTGAGGCACAGAGAGAGGAAACATGGATGTATTAATATTAAAAGTATATTATAATTAGAGTGTGTGTCAGATGCTGCTGCACAATTTGACATTTACACAACAGCTGTGAGCTAAAGTCCCTGCTTTGTATTTAGTTTTACAGTATTTGTGTGATTACAGTTTGGTTTTAATGCATCTTCATCACATTACAGTAGTAATCTGCATGAACTTCTTTCTGTGCCCAAAATAATTTGAGGTAAAATGACTCTTGAGGTTCGGTCATAGATCAAGTATTTTTACTAGCACAGTATAGAAAGACTCCAAGTAAAAGTCCTGTATTCAGTTTTTTACTCAAAAGTATAAAAATACTATTATCATAAAAATAAAATATGTATTAAATGTACAAAGCCAGTACAACAGAGCCATATTGTAACTTCGTCATACACATAGTAAAAACTAAAGGCCCCATATATGTATACATATATACATATATATAAAACAGACATGTTACAGGTACTGGTATGCACAGGGTTCACAGTCCTGCATACATGTATTACAACATATCACATTTTTATGTGGTCAGTGTGAAGTACTTTAACACACATGGAGTGTTTTCTGGACTCGGATGGTTTTGTCCATGTCTGACTTCGTGTAGTTCTCTGGAGCGTCCTTTAGAGGGCGATATGTACAACACAGTGTGAAGGTCCCGATGTACAGCAGATACAGTAAGAGCAGCAGCCTGAGGCAAGAAAAGGAGAGAAAAGCACTGTGAAAAGAGACTGGCCATGTGTACAGTTCAGATATTTATTTCAGGGGTCATTTTTTACCTGAAGTAATGTTTTCCATACAGGTTCCACTTCAGACTAACCAGCTGCCTCACAGGGGTCACCTCCAGTATCCCTCTGGCCTGGACAGCGAAAACAAGATTTGACGTTGTTACTTCTGACCAAACAGTCTGCGATTTCACTAAAACACCGCCGCTCTTGAACTGTACCTCTCTCTGGTGACTGCCCACGATGAGCTCCAGCACTGACATGTTGTCGGCCCATGAGTCGATCTCCGTCAGGTCGTACAGGTTAGAGGTCAACGGGCCCAGACTCCATTGGATTAAACGCCTTTTATTAACCAAGTGCTGGAACGCCTGAAAGAGCCAGAGGGGATCACAGCAGTGAGGATGGGATTAGTCAAATAATCTGGTGCACCTTTCATGTTGGGCTTTCACCCTGTGAGCCCCCCCCACCGGGCTTCACTCACCACAATGTTTCCCTCTTTGGCAGCCAGTTTAAAAGGTGTAAGGCCTCGGTAGTTGGGCACCATGTCGAGTGGCACCGACTGGTCCAGCTCTGCATCGCGTGCCATAATCAGGTCAATGGCCTGGCACGCAATCGTCTTGTTGGGCTGCAGAACCAAAATGTGAAGCACTGTGTTACCTAGACAGAAAACAAGGGAATACAAGGACTGAGTGTGTGTAGACAGAGAGAGACGACAGAAGGCTATTAATGATAAAAATATGAGACTGATACACAGATGGAAAATAATACTGTGCTTTTCTCTAACTACAAGACAAAGTGTGTCATACCACGGTAATCCTGGACCCTGGTGCTGGCCCCTGCGTCGATCACCATTGAGATAATGTCCTCATTTCCAGCACACGCAGCAAACGACAGGATGTGCTCACCTGTTCATCAAATTTACATTTTTAAAAAACACCATTTGTTTTGTGTCACTTAGCATAAAAAACATATATTATATTTAATTTGCTAAATGCTCTGGTCCCAAACAACTTCCATTTTTATGCAAACACAGCCATTAGGAGCAATTTGGAGTTCACAGTGGCTGCAGTCACCCCTTACATTTCACTGTGAGCTTGCTCACAGCGAGCACGCTGACTTACCGTAGTATATGAGTCCTCCTATCCTCTTCCTGAAGTACAGACCGGTGACTCGAGGTGTAGCCACATCGCCCCCACGACTAATCAGATGATGAACCATATTGATGTTCTGATTCACCACAGCGATGTGGAGAGGAGTAACACCTGAGGCAGAGCAGACAGAGCAGAGCACATCAGCAAAATGAGCTGTTTTTAAATTCGCTTGCTGTGTCAGTGAGACTTAACCCCTGTGTCACCAGCGGCGGAAGACGTATTCAGATCATTTGCTAAAGTAAAAGTAGAAATACCACACTACAAAAGTACTGCGTTACAAGTAAAAGTCTTGCATTGATACTTTTACTTCAGTAAAGTACAGAAGTACAAAATGTATGTTTTGTCAGCAGTTATTGTCCTGTAACAAGTGTTCATATTTGAGACCTTTAGAACTGTAATAAAGGCATTTTGTAATTGGATTTTTCAAGGTGAACCTCCACTTATGCTACATTTACGTACAGATAATCCATCATAAATCTCCAATACAACTATTCACATCCAGTATTTCTTCACTGTGAAATATCTCTGGTTGCTCTGAGAAAAGAAAATGCACCATAGATCCATATTTCATCTATAATCTTATTTCATCTGTCTCGTGATGTGTGATTGTGCTCGTTTCTGTGTGTGACTGCATGTCAACCTTGGAAGAGCTCGGAGGTCATGGGCTCGTTGATGAGCTCAGGAGCTCCGTCCATCAGGGCCACGGCGGCGTCCAGGTTGTCATTCATCACTGCGACATGAAGGGCCGTCTCGCCAAGAGCTCCTGAGTGAGACGGTCACGGTTTCAAAGATTACAACTGACACTGCACGGCCCTGAAGTAACGGCTCAGTGAGGTTTTCACAGTTCAGCCTTACCTCTCTCAAAGATGTTTGTGGATGCACAGCTCAGCAGTTTCTTGATGCAACCAACGCTGTTCTTTTTAGCCGCATAGAACAGAGGGATGTCATTTATGCTGTGAGAGGAAGGACAGAAGAATACTCAGGTAAGGCTGTACACCTGCATGCCATTCATTTAGACATAACCTCTTGTTGAAGACAGTGGTAAATCTGAGTTTCTTACTGTTTGGTGTAGAGCAAAAATGTCTCATCCAGCATCTCATTCCATCCTTTCTTGTTTTGAAGGCGAAACCTCAGCTGGCTCCACCAGTGGTTGAGCTCGCTCGGAGCAGATCTGGCCAGAGACGGAGACATTGACACCTGATGTTCGACTGGAAGAAACAAATGCAAGGTGATGTCCACACAGAGGCACACACAGAGAAAAGTTGTCAAAATCAGTTTGGTTGTCGGACATGGATTATTCTGCTGTAAAAGAAAGTGTCTCATTCTTACCCTTACACAATAAAAGTGCCGCTCCTCAGCTTCTGGTGATACTCAGTCATAACACGTGGTCAAATTTGGAAACAGCACCTATGAAATGTCCCTAAAGAGAAGTGATATCCCAGTGGCATCATCATTATATATGACCCAGGCACGGGGGAGGAGACATGTGGAGGGATTGAGAATGAATGGGTGGAGAGGGAGGATGAGTGAACAGCGGACAGGTAAGACAGAGAGAGTGAGGCTTTAATGAGCAGGCAGACTTTCACCGCAGGTCAGGGCTGCCACAGGGAAAGTTGCGCTTTAAGATTCGAGTCACCGTTGCATAAGGAACTCCTTTACCATGCTGATCTGAAATTATTATCTGTTCTGTCACCTTTAAAGTGAGGTGACAATGGTCCTGCTCCTAATCCCAGTATATTACCCTGTTATCATCAGGCCTGTCTGCATTCCACTCACCACCACCAAAACCTGCATGGCCACTATGAAAATTCTGCAACATCATGACAGTCAACACATAGCAGTCATTGTTTCTAGTGAACCGTTAAGGAAACCTGTTTGGAAATTGCAGGCATGTAAGTTTGAACCCGGGTTTGTAATTTAAACCTGATATTAAGGCACAGTTTGTCCAAGTTGCGTATTATTATTCCTGTTGCTCTATTACCAGCTTCTCCAGGTGAAAGTCTGGATCATTAGGTGTTGTAAACATGGAGATGATGTATGATTGTCCGACATGCTGTATCTTGTACACACATGCACACCGAGCTAGTTTCATTCATAATGATTTAACATGTTGAGCACCATTGATGTGTCAACAGGAATGATCACAAACAGGGTAATTGCCACATTACAAAGACCATAATGATCATTTAGAGGCTGGCAACACCATGTCACTTTCCTCTGAAGGCATGAAAACAAAGCTCCATGTAGGTTTGTTTTGTTATCTTATCATTCTTTATTCCAGGAGAGCCCATTTGGAAAAAAGGCACCAACCGAATCTGGACCATGGATCTCATTTCCACACGTGTTAAGTATTTGTAAACTGCTGAATCAGTCCACTTTTACGACGTCTCTGGTTAGCTCGGATGTAGTGTGCAGGTGTTTTGCTGCACCATTTATAGGTCATGACTAACAGGTTGGTCAGCCACAGGATAAACTGGGTTTAGGAAGACTCTATAGGAGGCCCTGATAATGGTTGCAGATGTCGTGGTCATTTAGTATTGTGGAGATAATAGCTGTTTACCAGACGGAGAGCACCATCTTTAAGTAGTGTGATAAAGACCAGTGGTTTCCACTCTGTTAATGTCTTTATAAAGAAACAATAACACCATAAAAACATGATTTTGTGGTTTGTGTGTCTACTGTTTCTGGACATACGTACCAGCACTTCTTTCACAACACTGTGTTAATTAAAGCCGGGACATCACAGCAAACAATGATTACAGACATCTTCTGCTCCATTTGTGACAGTTGACGGATGCTCTTATTCAGAGTGACTTAACACAATGGAGCCCAGCGATCACAATTAAAGCAAAAGCATCACATTAAATAAATAGACTGACATGATTTCAAGAGTTTCAACATCATCATATAACTTTACCTCTTTTTCTAACACGAACTTCAATTTAATCTTTAAACTCTCAATACTTTCAACGTTAGTTTTTACTCAGTTTCTCCTTTTGCACCTTTAAAGTGAGATTAAACAAAACAAATGGAAAGTTAGGCATGATGTGAGTAATTCTCATATTTCTCTATAATTCAGCGTCATATACTTTGTGTTGAGAGAAGTATTCAGATCCTTCATTTAAATACGATTAGCAATACCCAGCGGTGGTAAGTAACTAAGTACATTTACTCAAGTTCTGTTCTTCAGTACAATTCTGAGGTTGTACAGGACTTAACTTGAGTATTTCCATTTTCTGCTTTTTATGCTCCACTAGATTTCACATGGAAATACTTCCTACCCGACTACGTTTATCCAACAGCTTCAGTTACTTGTTACTTTGTGTATTTTGGTTATTTTCCATTTAAAACACATCATGAACTTCTAAGACGTTCTTCTGTAAAAAAAAATCTCCCTCTCATTTAGTCATTTTATTCTGGAATTGGGTCTTTAAAGTTGTCTTCTATTATTACAGAAACGCGAAAAAACTGTCAGAGTGATGAGACTCAACATACAAACAACATTTAACCATAAAGCAGTTGAAATATTCTCACTGCACTGCAAAATAAGGTTTGTTGGGTTCCACTCAACACTTTTTAAAGTGGCTAAAATCAGCTTCACCTCAACCAACTGCCACAAAAGTGCTGCGTACACATCAGGGCATCAGTGATCATAATCCTGTGAAAGGGGCGATTTCCACAAGTACTTTTATAACTTTAAATATATCTTGCTGCTAATACTTCAGTACTTTAGTCAGATTTTGGACACAAAATCACACCTTATGCGTTTTATTGTTGTAGTACTACTTTTACTTGAGTAAAAAGTTTAAATACTTAATCGCAAAGCAGTTAAACCTGTAGAGTGCTCTCAAAGCATCCAAGTAAAACTACCGATCATGCAAACAGTCTCCTTTTGGAGTGTTTATACTGTTATATGGACATTCATTGATACGTAAGAAGCTTTTTAATGTAGCTGGTTGAGGTCAGCAACTAGACAGTATGTACCGCTGCGTCGTTTAATGCACAACATCATATTTTCTAAAACAATCATCGTTTTACATGCAAAATCAAAAACTGCAAAATAAATTCAGAGGATTAAAGGGAACAATATTCTATCATGAAATGTAGTGGAGGAGAAGTGAAGTTCAATACTTGAGTAGATTTACTTCTTTACTTTTAAATACTGGATATTGGAAGCATTTTGATCTGATCTGCAGTTTAAAATAAAGTTCTGAGGGTTTGAACAAAGTTTGGCCACTCAGCAAACCTTTTGGAAAACTGTCACTGGGACAATGTGGAGACCAGTTATCACGCAGCCGTCTGATATGATCCAGTAACACGGTGCAGTCGCATCAGACTGGCACAGTAACGTGGGAGCTTGCGTAAGCGCTCTTGCTATCAGTCCAGATCTGCTGTGATATCAGCAACAGCGGGACATGCGGGAAAACCAGTGTCTGTTCCTGAACTGCTGCTGATCCCAGCAGATCCCCGACTCAGATTCTACTCAAACCTGCTGATCTGTTCACTCTTTAACATTGTGAAGGTGATATTAGTTCATCAAGGTGAACATAATTGTATTTTACTTTGAGTGCAGTACACTTTCTCCGTTGGCTGCTGTTATGAACCATTTCATTTGTGTTTAATGTTCAAACATCAACCTTTCAGGCCATGAAAGATTGGCTGTTGGATGAATCTCTTAGGATTTGGTTCAGACATTCATATTCTCCAGAGGATGAATCCTAAAGACTTGGGGCATCACATGACTATTCATCGAGCCAAATCATTTGGTCAAAATTTAAATTTGGTTTGTGACTTTTGTTCAGTGCTAATTAGCAAATGTTAGCATGCTAACATGCTTAACTGAGATAATGAACATGGTTAACATTGTAACTACTAAATATCAGCATGTTAGCAGTCTTACTGCATGCTAGCATGGTAACATTAGCTCACAACACTGCTGTGTTTAAGTGCAGCCTGACAGAGCTGTTAGCATGTCTATTGTTCATCTTTTTGACATATAATAAATGTGTCCTTTAGTTGCATGTTTGGTTCGAGCGACGGCCTTTGTCTCTTTCATTCTTGGCTCCATCAGGTTGTTTTCATTTGGGACAATTTCATATACTGATCAAGCCCAAATAAAGACATGGATATTACTTTTTTTCACGTTGAGTAGCAGGTCAAATTACTTCTAAAAATAAGAAACAAGTACAATATTTTAAATAAAATCATATCATTTATTTTACAAATTTGCACAATTATGGAGTAGTGGTGAACACTCATACAAGTAAACACAGCTAATAATGTGTGTAGCCTGACACACTTGTCTCAAACACACTCGCACGCACGCACGCACGCACGCACACACACACACACACACACACACACACACACACAGCATCATGTACAGCATACACACGTTACAGACACACAGGTGCGTACTTACAAAGCATTTTCCCTCCTTCCTTCAAGTGTAAATCAGATCAGGTTTCGTCCATCTTTCCCATTTCACACATTCACAACGCTTCCATGACTCAGTGGCTTTTCTCTTGCAATCAAACAGAAAGAGGTGAAGTGTGAAACGTACACATAAAGGTGGGTGCTGTTCGGTTCTGTCCTCATCACAGATGGACGTTTGTGTTTGCAGCTGAGGTGAAGTTTGTAGCGTCACAGTACATGAGCTCTGTTGTCGCACAGAGAGTGAGAGTGAGCTGTACAAACAGGGCTGCTCTCAATCCCTGGATATGTCTTTTAAAAAGGGGAAAACACAGCTGAGAGTTTTTAAAAGCATCTTTTTGTTTTGGTTTTGTTTTCCCAATTTCATGGCAGTGATTCATGTCTTACCTCAGGGTTTGTGGTACTGATTTTGGCGTTTGTTGGAACACTGAACAAACAATACATGTTTCTGAAAGCTGATGGTGATGCCTCACCAGGCCAACCATAGGCTGCTAGGAAGTACAATGTTTTACTTTTTTGCTAACAGGTTTTAGCATTTGGCGTTTGAAGTAGAGAGGAAGTGATACAATTTTACATACTCAAAAAAAAAAAAAAAAAACGTGAGAAAAAGGCTTTGATTGTCTTCACGCAATTCTTTGTGTGGAGAGATCTCCATGAGTATTTTAACAAAAAAGCATTTTTATCTTTTTTTTTTTGCACTGAATGAGGGAGAGGGAATTGAAAAGTTTCAGGGAGGGACGGTCGTGGATGAAAAGGTGAGAGGTAGGACTGCAGATGGGTGAGGAGCGAAGAAGGCAGACAACCATAAAGTGAAATCTAGTGAAAAACATGGAGGGATCTTTAAAGTCGTCCTTCTCCTCAGCATCTCCCTAACCTCACTTTGACCTGGACTGCAGCTCCCATAGTGCATCTCTTCTCTGTTATTTGTGTCGAGTGACTGGCAGGAAGTCCGTTCCTCTGTTTCGCCCCTTCTGGCTGTAGTGTCGGGTTTTTCAGACTACATGGAGTGGCACTCGAAAGGTTATTCTCTTCCTGTTTTGGTGTAAAATGTGCTCCATTGAAATGAATGTAACAGAAACCAGACACCACAAGCACAGGAAGGTGAAAAGCACAGAAATCCATGGCACAGGTTGTACTGTAGGTGGATTTCACACCTCCACCTGCCCCTGCGTCAGATGGGCCCTGAGCTGCTGGGCTGCACTGACGATCTTCCTCTGATGTCCCAGCAGGCTCACCCCGAGATTCTGGACGTCGCTGAAGGAGAGAGCAGATGAACCGCGGAGTTTAGTTCAACGCTTCAGCGTGCTCTGTGGCCTCAGTTTTATTCTGAAGGACATTACTGGTTCGCATGTGTTAGTCCTTAAAAGCCTGTGGTAGCTCAGGCTTTTTATTAATGTTCATACTAGCCCTTATCTTCATGTTTTTTTAAAGACATCCAACTCACTTATCACATACTTACCAATTGTTGAAATGTTTTGTAATGCTCAAAAAAACAAGATGCGAGCTCAGCTTTCACAACTTTGATTTCCAAAAGAGTTGGAATGCTGAGTGAAACATCAGTTAAAGAGATGGTGATAATTTGCTAATCCTTTCTGACATATACTCAATAGAAAACAAAGACAATATATTTAGTGTTAGTCTCAGTCGTTCACGAGCGAGGATGGAGCGAGGTTCATCACTTTGTGAACACATGATTGGATAAAGGATGTTACTGCATGGGCTCAGGGACACTTTGTAAACTGTTGTCAGTAAAATGTGAATCAGGGTTGTACTCAGTTTGCAAGAGCATATAAATTATTGAGTGTGAAAGCTCGTTGTTGACATTGGAAATAGATGGAGTTTGCTCGGCTGTCATGACAACTGCTGGAAAATTAACCTTAAGCTGAGCTTCTTTTTCCCTTCCACTAAAATCTGACTCAGTTTTAAACAAGGCCAGAACGTGTTTCATTCATTAGTTATGTAAAACAAACTTTAATAATAAAGTAAAGACCATATACTCACTCCATGGTGAGCATGCTGACTCTGTCTAATGAGTCCAGGTGTGCCTGATCGAACTCATCCTGATACCTCTCCATCCTCAGCGCCTTCAGCCAATCACTGACTGTTGCCACTGCTGATAAGTCTGTGGGGGTGGGGCTGAGCAGCGGCTGAGAGCAGCTTCTGTAAATGTCAAAAATGAGAGCATGAGAATCCAGAAATACAACAGATTGTTCATCGCCTGCTGCCTCTGATATGTTTGGCCAGAATCTGCTGTCTCACCGCGTTGGCTCCGCCTTGAGGGAGGCAGGGTGCCTGATGAGCCGGTCCAAGGAGGACAGGAGCGAGTCGAAGCCTGGCCGGTCGCCTCGTTCAGCCTGCCAGCACTGAAGCATCAGAGAGTGGAGGGCTGGGGGGCAGCTGTGTGGGGCAGGGAGACGATACTGGTCTGCAACTGCCTTCATCACCTGCAGAGAGAGCGAGGGAGACCTTAGACATAAGTAGGACAGACGGTGTGAGGATTGTTGTGTAACTGCATTATGTAAAAGATCACAGACCACTCAGGGCTCGTAAGAGTGACTAAGAGGAAATTATGCAAATTCCAGATGTCTGACATTTTGTCGCCGTTTGAATATGGCTGTTAAATAAAGAGGAGGGGTAATAAATTACAGTTTTCTGCAATTTGTAAGCACCCTCCTTGTGTTTTAAGACAGAGCACTTTTATTCAACTAGATTTTAGAGGAAAACAGATTTAGATGTTGGATGTAAACAGTGGATGCTGCAGTTCACGGTGAGTGCCTTAACCCATAGAAGGCCTACCTTTAATGGCATATATTACACTGTAGTTGTTGAATTTGCACTGAAGCAAAGGATTTGGCTGCATTTCCAGTTAGCTGATCATGGCCTTTTGTGCTCAGGCGACAATCTCCTGTGTACTCACTTCCTGATTGCTCATGTCCCAGTACGGGCGCTCCCCATATGACATCACTTCCCACATAAGTATGCCGAAGCTCCAGACATCACTCGCTGAGCTGAACTTGCGATGCTGAAAGGCTTCTGGTGCCGTCCACCTCACAGGGATCTTGCTGCCCTGATGGAGGAAGACAGATGGTGAATTAGTGAATTATGTTACACTGGAATCACAAATCAGGAGTGTTTAAAAGCCACAGGAGCTCAATATGTACCAGTGAGGCGGTGTATGTGGGTATGTTGTGGTCCAGGCCCCTCATGAGTCGGGACAGGCCGAAGTCGGACACCTTACAGACCAGGTTGGAGTTGACCAACACGTTCCTTGCCGCCAGGTCCCGGTGGACAAAGTTCCTCTCAGAGAGGTAACGCATCCCTGCACCGATGCCTCTGAGCATCCCAACAAGCTGGAGGACGCTGAACTGTCCCTCGTTCTCCTGAAGGAGTTATGAAGGCAGGAGAAAGGGAAAGGAGAGGAGGAGCATCTTTGGTGAAACGTGTGCATTCACTAACAACATCCCGAAGATGTAAACATCGTGCTGTCTCACCCTGAGGAAGGAGTCCAGGGGCCCATTCTCCATGAACTCAGTGATGATTCTCTCTGGGGGGCTACGAGTGATCACGCCCTCCAACTTCAGCACATTGGGGTGGTCAAACTGTCCCAGGACCCCTGCTTCACTGAGGAACATCCCCCTCTCTCTGTCGGATGCCCCCCAGCGCAGCGTCTTCACCGCTACCAGCACCTCCCTGCGACCCAGCGGACGGTAGCGGCCCCGGGAGACCTCCCCAAACTGGGCTGGAGTGGAGAGGAGGTGGAACAGATTACACTGTGTTGACAGTTATAATCTATAATACAACTGAAAAGAAAATCTAGTATCAGGCCCACCTGCACCAATCACCTCCTCAATCTTGACATGAGTGGGATCTATCTCACGGGCGAACTCTTTGACAGCCTCGCTGGGGTCCTCGTACGTGGATGGGTCCACATAGTACTTAACTCCACCTGGAATTTAAATGTCAGTGGCAATATTTTAATACATTTATTATCATGACAGGAGGATGAGGTGATCTTTCACCGCCCTGCAGAGAGAAATGACTGTACACCATGAGGCGCATTACTGTATTTCTAAGGATAAATATTAATTTAGAAGACATGGGAAGTGTGATTCTATTTCAAAATAAGGTCTGTCCCATTCATTCAGACAGATGTGAAGCATTGGTCTACTTTTTTAGGTGAAATGAAATGAGGTTGCCCTTTTGTACAAAGCAAATATGCCACTTTCTAAGGAATCATTAACTTGACTGAACTGAATTTAAAGTAAATGAAATGACATTAAATTAACGCTCACCTCGGTTACTGATGTACCTCTGGAGTCTGTCGCTGTACGGACTCTCCCTCCTCTTACTGCGGCGCAAAAGCAAACAAAACAAGTGCATGTGATTAAAAAAAAAAACAGATCCTGTGTCTGATGGTGGGAACTGATCGGAAAATTATAGTACCTGCGAAATACCACCACAACCACAATCGCTGCCACCACCAGGAGAAATGCTGCTCCGCCCATCACTGACCCAACCAGCAGAGGAAGCCGATTCTGGATCTGCTGTGAATGTTCCTCTGCGGGAGAGAAGGAGGACACCATGAGCTGTTGAAACCAAGTACAAACACTGAAACTGAACAGACGTCAGTGTTGTTATGAGTACTTTCTAAATCCAGCCATTGTATTTTCACTTACAGTGGAATCTGATCTTAGATTTTCTGGTCTTATTGAAGCTGTGATTTTAAACTGTTGTTTTGTTATGGCTGTTGTTTTTGTGTAGACCCCAGCAACCACTTTGTGGGAGCTAGTGGGGATCCGGAGTGAGGAGCAAAGAATAAAGGATTTCACTGGTGTTACAGTGAATGAGCGTTGTACCCAGAGGCAGCGTGGTGAAGTAGATGGTGTTGCTGTAGGGACCGTAGCCCCGTTCATTTCGAGCTCTGATCTGGAAGGCGTAGATGGAGCCCGGAATCAGAGAGTTGACGGTCACTGTGTTGGTCTCACTGTACACACTCGCTGCGCTGTCCACATCTGAACCCTGAGGGACGCAGACGAAGGACATTTAGTGGTGACTTTTGTCATGAGTCAGTCTGGACGGCCGTGCAGCGTGTTTGGGAATGACTCAGTGTACCTTGTCATAGTATCTAAGCTGGTACTCCAGGATGTCTCCGTTGGGCCTGTCTGGCTGAGGCCACGACAGAGTGATGGAGTCTGGGGCTCGGCTCAGCTGGTGCATCATGGGAACTGTGCTGGGAACTGTGGGAGACAACCAGTGGTGGAGGAAATATTCAGATCCTTTACTTATGCAAAACTATCAATACTACATTGTGAAAGTGTCTTAATCTCAGGGTTGTGGGTTTAAGGCCCTCGTTGGGTGCTAACCTTTTACTGCATTTCGTTGTCTCTGTGTTGCACGATGACAATAAAGTTGAATCTAACCTAATAATTTTATCTGCTTTGGGTACTTAATGAACAGCAATGCATCATAATCTATAAAACCACCAGAAATACTCAACTCGAGTACAGGTGTCATCCTTAAATACAGCACTTGAGTAAATGTACTTAATTATAATAGTAATAGTAATAGTAGTTTAATAGTTGTGTTGATGCAATGGTGACCACAAGGGGGCAGTGTTATAGAGCATTTAGTAGAGCATGAAAGTGGAATAGACGTTTTTATGGCTCACCTCACAGATCTAGTTACAGTCGCTATACTGAGCGGCCAGACGTCAAAGGGAACTTTCTGGTTTTCCTTTCATTTAATCAATAGAGTCTGAGAGCAGACACAAGAAGGTTTTAGATTATTTAGGTTCTAATCGATCTTGATCAGTTTCTTGGAAAATTGTATAATGGACTACTTTTGTCTGCACAATCCTCCATTCTGCTCTCCTCTCCCCATTCATCTACTTTCTGTCTGTCTTTTTGTCTTCCCATCTCTCATTTGTCCCTTTCTTCCTCCACACTGACTATAATGGGATCTGACAGGATATTGTAACCTCGAGCAACCTCCCGTCCAGAGAGCAGGAGCAGGAAAGATGGAGCAGAGAGACAGAAAGAAAGAAAGAAGGAGAGAGTTTCAGGGGGAGAGAAACCCCAGACGGGCGCACGCACGCACGCACGCACGCACGCACGCACGCACGCACGCACGCACGCACGCACGCACGCACGCACACACACACACAGTATCTACACAAACATCATCATCAGAGCATCTTTTCTCTTTCATCTCATCCTTTTCATCCTCTCTGTCCCGCGCTCACCTGACTGGCTCGTAGTGAAATTGATGCTGGTGTATCGCACTGGAAAAGGGCTCAAAGCTGACACCTCATTCATGGCTTGCACCTGTCAATACGAAGAACACACAGATGTGACATCTGAAGCTTTTTTCTATTAACTTTTATAACATGCGTTCGTGTTTGAGAAACAAAGCGTGGCACATGCAGCTGTGTTGGCCAGCCAACAAACACCAGAAGATGGGAAATATTGGCCCATTATGAATAAGAAATAAGCTATGATTTAGTTGAGTGAATCCCAGCTAAATAATAAATGTTACTATGTATTTGCTGATGTGGAGCTTATGGAATAAAAGGGCCCGCCTCCTCTGTGGATCCGGGAAATGTTTCAACATTCACAGAAAATCCTTAAAAACAACTTCCAAACATCCACCAGTAGCCCAGACGAGCAGTTTAAAGCAGTTATTACTGCAAAATCAACTCTCATAGACAACTTAGACTATTTAAAAGGTGATAAGGGAGAGTGTTTTGTGCCTTTAACAGACACCTTAGCACAGTACCTGTATGAGATAAGTGACTCTGGTCAGCAGGTTGTTCAGAGTGACCTTGGTTTGTTTCAGGTTCGTCTGGGAGGGGCTGAAGGTGACGCCCTCCCCACACCAGGAGCACGACGTTGGGTTGGAGAAGGTGGCTGAGGGGCAGATGCGACACACAACCCCGTACCACACTTCGCTGCGGCCTCCCATGTCCACTGGAGGGCGCCACCTTAAGGACACCCCGCCGTCGCCACTCTCGTACTCCCAGGACAGAGAGACCGGAGCAGATGGAGGAGCTGTGGAGGAAACAGAGACATAGAGGGAAGGCTTTGACATACATAATGTAAGCGGTAGACACTTAGATGGCAGCATCTGCTAAAAAGTTTAAGATATGAAAGAAGCTGCATGCTGGCAAAGACATTTAACTATGTAAAGTAATGGAAAGAACTTTATAAAACAAAGTTTGGCAGTGACACAATTTGAGCTCAGTGAGCAGAAACTAAATACTTCACAGTTTTTTTTTCTGCTGGGGGAATTTAATGTCCATTATATTGTGCTAAAAAAAGAGGATGGATTCCGGTCACTGACTGTACATCTCGGTTCTCACAGTCCGAGTAAATGACAAATGACCAATGAGGCCTCTTGAACACCTCCCAGAGAGCCAGGCGTAAACAAACAAACCAACAAAGCTCACTTGTGCAGGCAGAAGAGTTGGCATCATTCGCTGACCGATAAAAGCCGCTGCGACATTCACACACACTCGATCCCTCTTGGCTGGTTCTGCTGTTGGAGGGACACACTGAGCAGGGAACAGAACCCGAGACGGACTTGAAGTAGCCCACCGGACAAGCTGTGGACAGACAGGAGAAAAACATGGAGGCTGGTGTTCATCCTCTGTTAAGCATCAAATAAATAAAGTGATCAGTGTTCACACTGAGTCAGTGGTAACCAGAACTGTGCCATGTAGGAGTCTGCAGGGTTTCAAGGTTATATCACACTGTCTCTCCCTGCTGGTTTCACATCAAACACATCTTCATCCAGAGGAAAGAGGACAATTTGAAAAGAGACACTGAAAAACAAATTCAGTGTCAAACTGAACTAAATCTGCCGTTTCTTCCATTTGCAGGTAAAAAAAAAACATGTAAAAAGTGTTGGTATCAATAGGAGAGCTTGACAGCAGTTGACAAAACAATCTTAACTCAGGGTCCACTGACTCGCTTGCTCTGAAACGACATCATACAGGTGGAGTTTGCTCAGCTGTGATGGAACTGCAGATGTAGATAAAGGAAAGTTTGAGGAGCTATAGCTCCATGACATGCTGGTCGAAAGCTCGAGAACAAGTGCACAGATGGACCAGATAAGAATGTCTGTGGTTTGGTTCATGATCACTGAAAGTCAAATAACTAAATAAACAAAATGTTTTCCACAGTTTTTCCCCTCGGCTGAGCAGAGGACCATCTTGGATCGTCTGTGAACTGGCAGTATTTTGTGAAATACACAGTTTGTGTACTTCCAATTTGTCCCGTTTTATTATTTTGGTCCATGGTGTCCCGGACAAAGTCAAACACCAGAAGCTATTTTGGGATAGAGCATCAATTTCAGCTTGGCTTGTGGTTCCCTTTGAGTCAAAAGTTCATCTAAGACATGGCGGTCTGCTGTTTGTTGTTGGCTTTGTCCAGCACAGTCATTTACTGTGTTTACAGAGGAAGTGGCCTGTGTTAGCAGAGAGCAGCAAAACCATCAGTCTCGAGTTCAAAAAGCACAAAATGGTCACACTGTCCCTACATCAGTGTGTCAGAGGAGTAGTTTGACATTTTCTCAGCTTATTTTCTTCTTTATAAAATAAGACAAGAAATCCATATAACTCTTATGTTAGTACAGTAAATATGAAGCTACAGCAGGTAGCCTAGTCACTCTGCGTCATTTTTACATATTGTTTTTAATACGGACCAAACAAATGAGATAAGACGTGAAATTGTGAGCTGTTAACCCTAACCCTAACCCTAACCCTAACCCTAACCCTAACCCTAAACCTAACCCTGTGAGTGCTGGTAGGCTGATTTTGTTAGCATCAAACACAGCCAGGCTAGCCGTATCCGCCTGTTTCCAGTGTTTGTGCTAAGCTAAGCTAACCAGCTGCTGGTCGTAGCTTCATATGTCGCGTACACACGTGTGGATGGAATCAAAGCTTTTCTTCCTCGTCTCAAACACTATAACAGTCAGGATGAAGATTCATTCTCGACCTTGGGAACGGGATGAATGACAAAATAATGTCAACTCCAAGGGCTGCTTAAAAGCCAATTTTTCTGAGTTGAACTGCAACGGTTTTACAGTCTTCATCAGTAAATGGAGCTAACGCAGGCATGGGGTGTGCGTAATAGCTCCAAAGCTAGTGAACAGATGTGGGAGCTGAGTTGAAGTGCCACATATCATTACTGTCCTGGGAAAACTATGCATCTCCAAAATGTCACCTTTCACAACCAAAAACAACCCTGTTTTCAGCATAATGACAACGGTTTTTCTATATAATGCAACAGGCGGCTTTAAACATCTATTTAACTCAAAGCAAAAGTCGGACATTCTGGGAAATATACTGATTGACTTTCTGGTGAAGAGTTAAAGCCAAGCTAGCAGTTTCCCCCTGCTTCCAGTTTTTGTGCTAAGCCGAGCTAACGAGCTGCTGGATTTAGCCTTACATTCAATGGGCAGACATGAGACTGGCTTCTCATCTAATTTTCCAAAATGTGAAGCTATTCCAGTAAGAAGTGGGAGAACTTTCTTATCCCTCATAGGGAAACTTTAGTTCATCAGTTTATCTTTTCACCAAATCTAATTTGACAGCAACAAAATGTATAATTACTCCCTAATGAAACAGAAAGCAGAGCAGAAACTCATAAAGAATTACATTAATAATAAATCCTGATCATTCAAGTAAAAATCAAAGTCTGCATATATTTCTCTCTCACACACACACACTGGAAATGCCATTTGAACCTGCAGGCTGTTATTCAGTTTAACGGTGGAAAATCTGTGAAATGTGCCAATTGTTAATGTCAACAGCAGGACAGTTGAGCGCTGAGGTCAAGGTAACACACACTTCACGTCATGCTGCTGCTGCCTGCCAGAGCGCCGAGTGCTCATCCTGAGCAGGACTATGAGAACACTGACAGGAGTGCCTCCGGATTGGTCTGCTGCCATTTTCACACTGTGTGTGTGTGTGTGTGTGTGTGTACACCTAAAGTAGTGTCAACTAAAGGTTGCATCGTTCAAAAGAGGTCTCTTTGGCTGTCGGCTAAATGCAGACTGTGTGTATGTTCTGATACAGTGAGGCTTTCTTGTACCTCTGAGTGTGTAAATGGCACACCTGACCCAGCCGCCTAAGAGAAGGATCCTCTCATACGGTTTTAAACAGAGTAAACACACTCCTAGAGATGGAGGACGAGGGAGGATGTGTGTTGTTTCTGGTCAGTGGGAGTGAACCCCTCACCTTATTTATATAACCCTGTCAAGAAGATGAAGCATGTCTCAAATCTGACATGCAGTATATGTGTGCGTGGATGCATGTGCATATGCTGGCTGGTGCCGGGGCAGCGTGGGAGTAGAAGATAAGAAGGCAAGAAGTGAAGGAGGGAAAGAATAAACGGATAAAAGGCTTTCTGTGTTCTCACTCGTCTCAGAGAGTGACTTTGCTTTCAAACAGGTGTGAAGAGGGAAAAATGGAGATAAGAGAGAAGTAAAAGCACGTTGAGAGACCACAGAGGGAGAATAAACTAGAAAAAGGGGAAGACGTGAACATGGACATGGAGGACCCAGGACAGTTGTCGGATGAAACAGGAGGATTATGAAGAGGAGGACAGCGAAATATCCTCCTTCCTCCATCTTTTATGTCCCTGCTGCACATTACCAGACGTGTTCTCTTACAGCTCTGACACAAAACATGAGTTTTCTACAAAGTCACCCCCCCCAGCCACCCCTCCTCCCATCCTCATCCACCTGATTACACCAGCCAATGAGAAAGCAAGCCCTCTGCCCTCTCACTTGATCTGCGACTCCCCCCTCCCCCCAGTGACATCCATCCATCCATCCATCCATCCATCCATCCATCCATCCATCCATCCATCCATCCATCCATCCATCCATCCATCCATCCATCCATCCATCCATCTTCTCAGCTATAAAGTTGACAGTTCATGGCCATAACGAACAGAGACACACATGCTTTTACATCAGTACACTCAGGGACATAAGGAGAGAGGAAGGAGGAGAAAGAGTGAAGAAGAGAGGAGTTACAGTGAGGGCTGGTGATGACAGACAGACATGGGTATTACATGTATTACAGGAATAAAAATAAATATGTGTGATGCCTGTTGACTGAAATTGATAAGTGTCATTTATCTAATCTAAAATATACATCAAACTTCATGTCACACCATTTTTCAGGCAAAAATGGTGTGAAATTTGGTCCCAGCTTGTCAAATTTGAAGGTTTTCTGTTTTTCTCTGTTTTATACAATAGTGAGTTTCACAGTTTTGGGTTTTTACTTTTTAAAGACTTTAAAGAGCAAATGATAAAACATTATTAATAACAATACTAAAATAATCATAAGTTGCAGCCCTTCTCACAGATTTTGAGTCAAGCGGCAAAATACTTTATCAAGAAACCTGATTTCAAGCAGGAAAAACTCAGAGATATTGTAGTTGTGAGAGAGCAAAAATAAATAAAGACAAACACCGAAAGAAGAAACATACAGATAGATAAGGGGAAAGGATTAGTTCAGCAAAGGCGAGACGCAGATAAAACTGAATCATGTAAAGAGATAAAAAATAAGTACAATTGAAAAGAGAAATCAATTTGTGAAGAGATAAACGGAAATAGAAAACAAAGGCAGCAGTGAGGTGAGTAAATTGATGTTAACATAATACGTTGGTATGTAGATCTCTGACCCAATTTCTCTCTTTCTCTTCCCTTTCTGTTTCATGCACTCATTCCCTCTTTTGGCTCCCAGCATAATCTCTCTCTCTCTCAGACACACACACACACACACACACACACACACACACACACACACACACACACACACACACATAAGCTCGGTCACAGATGCGACCACACAACAGGAGTGATGGGTACACATGGTTCCGACGGTAAATGCCTTCCTCCGTCCTTCATTTTCTCGACGTTCTGTCGTCCAGTGCAGCCTGGAAGCAGTCAGACTGAATCATATGTGCTTTAATATCATCCTTTTCCATATATGTTCCAACGGCACGTGACCACATGTAAAAGCAAGTCAACCTTTGTTAGATCTTCTCATATAATGAGCAGCTTTTCACGGCACAGCCGCAGTAACAGAAGGCGGACGTTATCTTAAGAGAAAATAATTCCTTCTCCTGCACGTATTCTCAAACATGACTGCACATTATTAAATGCACCGGCATCTCTTAGACAAATCCCTCTCTTCTTAAATGTTTACAAAAATCTTAACGCAAGAGAGATGTGAATGTTTCAAGTTCCCAAATGTTGGCCAATGAGGCATCGCCACTTAAAATTAGGAGATTACATGAGAGAAATGAAACTTGCTGTAGGTGGAGCTGTACTGTTTGTCTATATATAGGCCATTGTGTGCCGCTTTTTCCTGCTCCTTCCCAGCTGGAGTTTGATGAACACAGTATTCACCTTTTTAAACTGGACTGTAGTTATCATTGCGGACAGTGAGGATCACGTCCTCATTGTTTCTGTGAATTTGGGGATTGCAAAGATGTCAAGTTTTCACTCAGCAAATTACAGACAAATTGCTTATCTTCGTTTTTTGGAGCCTAAAATAACAGATTTTTTGGCTACTTGGGGGCAGTGGAAACACGTTGTGAACAGTGACATACAGTATCACCACTTTTGAAGGTGAACAGTTCATTTTGAGCTGATACGGTTAGCTTGTTAGCAAACACTTGTGTATAAAGACATCCAACAGAAGAGCATTATTTTGGTCTTCTGAGGGAAATCACTTTCTTTAGCAGCTACATGCTCCATTGTGTTCACCAGCTTCTCACTAATGGTGTAGGATCCACTGGATCTGTTGACAGATGTCAAATTGACGGATCCTATTCATTCTGTCAAGTGTTTGACAGATACAACACAGCGATTTGTGGGAGGAGCTGCCTTACCTGAATTTGCATAATCACTACTCCACCTCAAACTGTCATATAATGTGAATACATAAAAATGCAGTGGTATTTTTTGTTGCTAGTCAAGCCCAAAACGCTTGGGGAATTTTTATTCATGAAATCCTGTGTACCGCCCTGGCTCTAAAAACATCTCAGCTGAAACAGGCTTGAACAAAACAGTCAATGGTCTCATCATTACACCGGATCATCATGGCTCTGATGATCCAACAGGCTCAATAAAACTGACACAGACGGCTGATGTGAGGTAGTTATGCAGTGTTCATTTGTCATCATCGCCTGGCTTCACACACACAGCGATGTCCAGCCAACACTCAATATTGTATCTCATTGATCGTTTCACTCAACTGTGTGAAAACGTGACCTTTATTAATAGATTGGAAAAGCAACTGAATGCCAACAAGTGCCAGTAGTATGAGACAACATACCATGGTGGGAGAAAAAGTAAAAACTGCAATGAAATTGAAGCAAATCGCATCCTATTATCTGCTTTGAGGAAGATATGAGGAAGGGGATCAGACTCAAAATAATACTGTTCTTTAACGTCCTCCCCCGGCCAGATGTTCTTGTGGGAATCGGCCGCACAACCTCAGGATAGTTAGCGGACGTGTCTGTGCTAAGATTGAGCGCTGTGGGTGACAAATCAGGACAATCTGACAAGCTGAATATTTCACCGTCAGTGACACGCCACAGAAGACACCAACATACTTGAAAATTAACTCAAAGCCCATTTGAGGGCTCGGCACTTATCCTCGGCAGTGGATTAATATTGATTAGGAATCAGAGAAAAGAGCTTGTCTGATACAGCACTGCCAGCTCGGACCAGCTCGGGGAGCCCAAAACTACAGGAAAGTTTCATGTTTGGCTGAACAGGTGTAATTGTGCCTCATGCTCAGTTGTGTTTCTGGCGGAGCGTCCCGCCTCTCCATCTCTCTTGTGGCACGCAAACATCAGCGGAGGAAAAACATCCTTCTGTTTCTTGGTAGAAAAATAAAATAACAGCAGCTGCTTGTCATCTGCCTCTGTCTTCATCATTTTTCAAAAGACTGAAGAGTTTTTTTTTTTCCCCAAACTGAGCTTTGAATATTACAGTGGTCGTGTAG
Source organism: Chaetodon trifascialis (assembly GCF_039877785.1). Lineage (NCBI taxonomy): Eukaryota > Metazoa > Chordata > Actinopteri > Chaetodontiformes > Chaetodontidae > Chaetodon > Chaetodon trifascialis. The sequence continues at coordinate 20,620,160 of NC_092062.1, read as the reverse complement.
GAGCCTTGCTTGTGATAAACAGTTTTATAAATAATTGAAGAATGATCTTTTAATGTCGATCTGCCAAAATGCCAGCTGTGTTTTTATAAGCGTTTGACGTCTCAGTTGGCAACCTAATTCATCATCAGTCCGAATGGTGGAGTGTTGTTTTGGTGAGTCTGAATTATCAGAATAATCAGGCGTCACACATGTAGTAAATTAACAGCGTTTTCACAAGAGTTTCTCTCAAGTGATGTTGTCATTTCTAGCGATTCATTTTCATGTCAAACAGATCGGACCCTACGATCTCGAAAAACTTATGAAAATCATACAATTCTTATTACCTGAAAACGTACTTTTCCAATCAGCTTCTTACTATGAGCGATGGGGTCCTCTACGAATGCACGATAATCTGTTACAGCAGTTTTGTTTAATTCACATGAGAGATCTCTGTTTTCTTTTTCTGTGCTGTTTTCACTGGTTTATGTGGGTGGAGTTCAATTCAAAAGGTGATGTCAAGTATACCAAAAGTCTTAAGGAGTTAGCGGTTTAAGGAGTCAGCAGCTCTGAGGCTGTACTTAGTTCACTGTTTTGAATTTGGTGCTAATATGAGCATGCTAACATACTCACAATGACAATGTCAACATGCTGATGTTTAGGCAGGTGTCATTTTTACCATGTCCACATCTCAGTTTAGCCTGTTAGCATGCCAACATTTGCTAATTGGCACTAAACACAAAGTACACACAAGACTGATGGGAATGACGTTCACTTTGCAGGGATTTACAAACCAGAAGCTTTCTACAAAGTGAAATTTTGATGTGATGATGGCGCTAGATTAAAAGTTAAGCCTCATCAAAGTTATTACAGTTCATCCTGAAGAAGACGTGAATGTCTGCACCAAATTTAATGCCAATCCATCCAATCAAAAAGCAAAACAAATTCAACCTCATGGTGGAGTTAGAGGATAAGTCATGGGTGTCACCGAGCTAGTAAGTTCATCCACTGGAAACCACAAACGTCTGGACCAAATTTTGTGCCGATCCATCCTATGAAATATGAGATATTTCACAGCAGTGAGAAAATGTTCACCTGCCGGTGGCACTGGAAGTCCTTGAGCTTCATCCTCTGGGGATCACGAATGTTTGCACAACATTGTTTGGCAATCCATGCAATAATTGATGAGACATTTCCCTCTGGACTGATGTAATGGGCCAACTGGCCGACCGACTCAAAAAGCGAAAATGGCATCCATAGCACCATTACTGCTAAAACATGCTAGTCTCTTGGGCAGGTGCATCAAACGTTAATGCTAAATGAATGTAATATAAAAAGCAGCAAACACCATAGTTCAGTCAATACAGTACAAATGGTGTCTACCTTATTTTTTCTGTTGTTGAGTCTCAAGTCCTTTCCAATAATAATCCACATTACAGAGGACCCTGCCAATCTTAAAATAGAAAGCAATTAGAGCTGTGTGTAGTTAAAGGCAATCATTTAACACTGACTTTCATTTTCACTTGAGACTGAGGGGAGGAGTGTCCACCCAAGAGTCCCTTATGTGTCCCTAAAAATTATGTCTTGCTTGAGGGGGCAAACCTGCGTTGTGTGCAGTATTCTCAAATGGATATTAAATGGCATTAATTTACACTGTAGTGATTTACTTAAACAGAAAGGAGCCCAATAGAGTTCAAAGAAATGGTGAAATTGGAGAAAATACACTGCAATTTGTCCTCAAAGGGTACGGTTGATGTACTAAATAATGTCTTTCATGTGGCTTAAGATGCCCACTTAAAGAACTCGATAAAGCGTTTTGTTTTCTCAGAAGTGTTCAAACTGCTGGCAGCAGAAAAACAATGAGCATTTTGCAGAATTGCACAGCTCAGCAGAGTCCAGCCTATAATTGCTCGCTATTATTAAATGTCCTTGGCGCTAAATTCAAACGAGAATAAAATGGACGAGTTCGAACTGTTAAAGTTCGGTGCTCCACTTTCTGGTGAGAGCGAGGATCGGCTACAGTTAATAATGCTTGACGTCTGCATCGCCAGTTAACCATCTGCCTCTTTTCTCAACATTCCCAGGGAGCCAGAGAGGACAACAATATAATGATGCCAAACCACATCATTAGTCAGTGAAGTGATCAACAAAACATAATCATATGAGAGTTGGAACAAAAAGCCGGAGCAGCGTGGGCAACAATGTGTTAGATCATTCATAGACAGTCAGTGGAAGCCATTGCTCCGGCAGCTCAACAGTTTCGAGGGGTGATTTGTCAGTAAATATCAATCAAATGCAGACAAACACGAGCGGCGGGCCGAGTGCAGATGTAAAGCAAAAGAGCATGAACACATTTCACAGCTGACTTGGCAGGATTGGAGGATTAATTGTGCTGGAGTTAGTTAGACTTTGAGGGCCCCCATGCGAGGGAGCAGAGCAATTATGGCCACTGAAAATCCTGGTAGACTCCAGTTTTTCACTGTAATCCTGCCATTTAAAGCCATCAGACATATGTGGATGGAGTGGAAAGCACGTATCAGCTATACAGCAAGACACGCTCGTGCATTCGCACACAAACCATCCACTCGTTTGCCTTCGCGCCCTCTGATTTTTTTGCCCGCTCAGTTCTTTAAGTCATTAACTTGCATCCTCCTATCTTTCACTCTCCCTCCACCCCTCCATGTTTCGCCTCCACTCCCCCTCGCTCCCCCTGCGGTTTCTGTCACTTGTTCACAGACGAGTGGCCATTACATCGCCATGACCTAAATGTGTCACATCCCTCTCACTATGGCTCTCTCCCTCTCCTCCTCTCTCCCTCCTCCTGCTCTCTCCCTATATCCCTTCCTGTCCGTCTGGACATCTCTCAAATTTTTTCTACTTCTTTTGTCCCCTACTTAGAATCACTTTGAGAAGTGCAAACGCTGTTGACCAGTTTCTGCTGACCCTGTTATAGCTCTCAGCTGTCTGTTCCTCTATACATGTATCTCCTCTCCTCTACTGGTGCGTTGCCAGCAAAAGATCAATATATGATAGAGCAGCTCTATAGCAGCTGTATCACATCATCTACGTATGTCTGTAATATTCTATTGATGACAGACAGTATGTGCAAATCAGTATGAACGGACAACATACAGCATCTCTCCTTCTCATCTCAGCCCGACCTGACCTGCCCACCCTCGTTTCTCTGGTCTCTACATCAAGCACAGTTGTGTATCAGAGTGACAGCAGCTCCTTTCAGTATTGATCCAGATGTGTCACATCTCAGGAAATACCACGAAGAGAAGTGACAGGAAGTCAAGATTGGCCCAAAAAGTTGACTGATTACGAGGACTTTTTATGGACTTTTTAGTTAAAAGGAGTACTTCTGAATGCAGTCACTACTGTGTGCGTTTAATAGGAAATTTACTTATTAAAGTCAGTTAACAGGGAACGGTGGGTATCGCTCTTAAATTAGAAATTTGAACTGCCATTCGAACATGGTGAAAAGTTGAATATTTTATCTGTAATGACCTGGTCAAATCTAAAAGTCATGGTGTAAGCGCACAACAGGCCATGCCTCGTTCAGCATTCACAGAATGCAATGTGCATCTGATCTACTGCATCAGCAGACTTACTATTGTTGTTCTTTTAGTTAGTGCAAAATAGATAAAAACTAACAATGAGTTGTGAACAGATAATCATGGCAGAAGTAATGTGAGGAAGCTTTTGGATGAGATGGAAATATTGTGCATTGGTTGTAATGAAAAGACATTATGTATTTGCATTATGAGAAGTGAAGGATCTTGGGAGTTGGGGTATCTCAGCCTCTGCTGCTTGAATTGTGACCACTCTTTGCTTAAAATGTCACCTCCAAGTCAAGCAACTTCATCACATGACTGACATACTGAAGCTACTTCATATTTACAACCGAGAGGACATGACACAGATTAGGAATCAAGCTGATCAGTTTTCCTCCGACTTACCCAAACAGGCAGAACCATTGAGGTTCGGCTCATGGCCTTCATCACAGACGCATCCTCCGACGGGGACCATCCATTCCCCTTCAGCATTGCAGTGCATACGAGGGGGCGTGCCTCCCTGTGCTTTACTGTGAGGGACACATGTCCCGCCCACAGGAACTAAGGCGGTTGGCTCCGCCCCTGAGGGAGTCGCAGGGTAGGAGGCCAAGTAGAGGCTGGTGGCTGGACAGCGCCGGTAGAAGATAGAGACACCCATCAGGGAAACACAAGCTCCACTGTCCACGATGGCCAGGACGAATCTGAAACAAGGGTCCGATGTTAAGGTGGAGGACATTCAGAGCATTGGGAGTACTGATGTTAGTAAAAGACGTGCAGCAAAGTGTAGCACAGTGATGATTACCCATTGCGTGTGAGTGGAGCAAAGCTCCGTGTCTTGATGTTGATGCGGCTGTATCTGTTGGGTTGATACTGGTGAGGTGAGCTGGGCTCCACCTTGGAGAAACTCTTATCAGCTGCGATGGTGTCGATCTTCACCCAGCCCTCCCTGCTCTCCTTCTCTCCGCTGGACGGCTGCGGTGAGGAGAGAGCGGAGTGGACAGCAGACAGTGGAGGGAAAGATAATGAGCGGTCAAGAGAACACAAAATAACATGGAGAGAGTGTGGTTGACAGGAAGGAAAGAAGCAAACAGGAGGAAAATTATGGCTGTTAAAATTAGCCGGGTGATGACTAAGAATAGGAAATATACAGTGCATTAAATCAGATGAACATATCATAAATAAGAAGGAAAATGACAAGATGAAGCTCAGAGTTTTGCTGTATTTTTCCTCGGCTCATGTCTGATATGAGGCAGTTTAGTGAGAGGAGTAAACGTTGACTTAGATGTATGCGCGTCCCAGAGGGGGGTTCGTGCTCAAGTCCCTGCAAAGACTTTCAGCGCTGCAGTGCTTCCTGCTCTTCTGTGACTCTCCTCTGATTCCTCATCAGGCTTTGATTTGCATTTTTAAAAAGCATCTCCCCTCCCTAAGGAGAAATGCATTCATCTATACAAATACTGCATCAATCCCACTGTGACTGCGACTGCACATGTAGCTCAGGCAGTTCAGACTCAGCAGCTCGGAGAGAGAGAGAAAAAAAAGGAAAATAAAAACTAAATGCATAAATAAATACAACACATTTGGACAGGCAGTGTCAGTCGCTAAAACACATCACTGACAACACATGAGGTTGAGCAAATTTCCTGCAACTGTAAAACGCTCACTGTCGTATATCTTGTGCCGTAAAGATATAATTAGAGGGACTGAAGTGACGTTTCTGGAGACCACAGTGGCACATTTCTGCATCTTGTAAACCACAATCCTCAAAAAGTATGTCCTTCTCACCAGCGCAGCCAAAGGAGGCCATCAATCTCAACGGTTTTTCTTAAGCACAACAACAATCAGGATGATTATACAATTACTCCTTGCTATGAGATGATGAGAGGTTTTGCTGTTTTGGTGTAACATGGGCGTAACATCAATGAAAATTGCATTTTACTGCGCTTAACGATTCCGTCTAAAGGTTGTTGGCCTCAAGCGGTGATTAAAAAAGCAGAATAATGAGAAACATCAGACGAATAAGCCCTTGTTAAATTTGACTGTGATCAGACACACCTTAATTCGAGCACTTTACATTTCCAATTCAGCTATTTTCTTGAGGACGCTGAGCTGTATCATTAACATTTAACTCTTAGCTGATGAGGACTATTGTAAATCCAACTGTTGCATCTTACACTTTAACATAAACGCCTAAAATAACAGATTTACAAAATAATTTTAAGGTGTTACTGGTTTATTTACATATTTATAGCTACATGGACAAATATGTCCAATGTCCAATATCCGATTATATGCTAAGCACTTTAAAAGCATTTAGTCTGACATTATTAGCATAACATGTAATTTAAGGTCATGCTATTTTGGTAAAAACCTAAATCTCAACTAAAAAACAGTTTGTGTAGTGTTACATGTTTGAATTTCGAGATTTATAAATCTCTATTTTGTAAGAAACACTTGTGTTAGTGTGTAATTAGCTGAAGTTTGGTTTTACAAAGAGCTGCTGCTGGACTCCTGGATGCCCCGTGTTCACCACCAGGTAGAACTGTTACGTAGGAATTGATTTACCCCTTCAGCCATGTTGCACACTGACCTGCTTTAGTGTCCGTCCGTGTGTGTGTCGTCGTCCCCCCTCCCCCCGTTGGGAAAAACATTTGACTGGTGAAGTTAATAGCTGGGAATGAGCGTCTGCTGTGCTGCAATACTGCAGATTCAAACTGGGGAAATGTCTTATCTGTGCTTGTCAGACTTGTTTCGAGTGTAACTTTCTCCTCCTCTTAAAATAACAACATATTTGATATGTAAATACAACGATATGGTAATTGGATGGTGATTGCAATGGAGCACATTCAGTGTTGTCTCACCTCAGCTACCCAGGTCCTCTCCAGCTCTCTCTGGGTGTCGGCTTGTTTGTAGAACAGGGTGAGTGTCTCTCGGCAGGTGGGTGACGGCGATCGCAGGCTGGCGCAGTCACGCACCGAGAAACGCAACGTGACGAACACCCGCGGAGCAGAGTGGCGGTACAGGAAGGGCGTAGCCAACCAGTTGTCCTGCAGACGGGGGTTTTGGTTGACGTTGCAGACCTCGAAGGTTCGTATGAGCTTCCCCCGGTCATCTAGGACACTGACCTCATCCCACTGAGGGAGACAGAAACGATACCAGGAGCTTGTGGAAACTCAACTTTGTAAAAGAGAAACATGATCTTAATCAGGGAGCTCTTGAATCAGCCTGTATAAACTGTAAAACCCTGGCGTGTGTCTGGTCTGTCCACAGCGATGACGTTTCCTTACATCTTAAAAGATAGTTTACGTGCAGCAAAGCAAATAGTGAGCACATTGCCGGTGTTGCTGGCATGTGGGTCATGTCCTTTACTAACATCACACACTGATGTTTGACATCTTCATCCACAGATATGCACAATAGAGTATTTGTTTTGTTCCCATATTAAACACACACTGCTATTGAATCCACAATTGGAAATCTGTTCTTTATTGTCCCCAGTGATGTAGGTCATCTCTATGTCCTTGTTACCCACAATAGACTTTCCACTGTCTAATTAGGTAATCAATGATTATGAAACCAGGAGTTAATTAAACCACTAGAGCCATTAATTCAGAGCATAACGCATTTCAAGTGTTGCAGACAAAACCGTAATGATCAAGAGCTAATCAAATATTTATATGTAAAAGAAGTGAAGATGTATATATTCTGTTTCATGATTATGTGCACTGCTCTATGCTACACTGTCTTTGTCTCAGTGCACAGTGTGACACTTTGTCTTTTCTGCTTCTTGTGTGAAAATGTTCAACCAACGACAGGTGTGAAATGTTATCTGAGGCAAAGCTGAATGGGATTCCGTCGGCTCCTCAGATCAGTAGCTATGACTGAACAAACAAAGACCGACTGTGGATTAATTAAAGGACAATTGTTGATCTCCGAGGGTGATGAAACGCTCAGTGACGTATGAGACTGTCTGTAGGAGTATGACTGCTGAACTCCAGCATCTCTCAGCCCAGAAAGCTCAGAGGTCCGTCTGCACATGACGGACTGAATGCTGCAATGAAGATGACCCTCCCTTTGTGAAATTCATCTCTATTTCAGAGATTTTCCACGACAATTTCTGCTAGCATTTAATGAGTCCCACCCAAATGCAGTGAGGTGAATGGATTTCTGTTTCCACTTCCACGCCAGCAGCTCTACGAAGCCGTGCTTTCAGCTAACTTGACATAGATAACCTGCTGATTTTTTGCCACGTCGGTTTCCCTTGTTCGTGGTCTTATCATCAGGGTTTTTCAGAAAATATATCTCGATTTCACAGGAAAACAGACAGAAGACAATGTGGATGGTTTTCTCTCTTCAGCACAAAGTATCCAGTATCCAGAGCAGCGAGGACATTTCTGAAAAGACATGTTGATGCTGAAGTCCTTCTATTCCATTTCACTGGGCGGATTGAGGCGGACGTGTCAGACCAATGTTTCAAACTCTCAGCAAAAACATGACAAAAAGAATAAAAGGAAGCAGATTCAGCCAGCGAAACAGACAAACTAAAGGTCAATAATGGCATTTTCCACTTTAATATGTTAGCAGTGTAATCACGTAATGGTAGAATTGGCATGAGATGATATAAAAATGTCATGTCATGATTATCCTGGGCAAAATAATTCACAATATCATCCCGTTAATTATCAAAATATGCGTATAACTCTTAAAATGGCACCAAACCATACTGGAATCACTTTACCTTACATTTTGATCAGAGACAATTCAAAATAAATCCGGAAATCAATACGGGACTGTATTTTAGGGATGTTAGCTTTTTCAAGTCGCCCAGGTGAGCACATTCATGATCATCTCGATGGAAATTTACCACGATCAAGGATGAAATCTTACACTGTCTCATCCCCATCGTATAGTAACAGTGATTCAGTTTTATGCGACATGTGGTCCGTTTTTCTCTTGCACCAGTTTGGCATTTGCATGTATCATTGTTCTCGTGTGACGGGTGGTGGACACTTGTGCGTCTGACTTGTGGCAGCTGTTGTGTAATAAAATGAGCAGATTTTGTCATATTTTAGGGAATCTGAATACTTGTAGATGTACAATTCTATTTTACATTCTTTTTTTTTTTTATCTGTTTTTATGTCCATTCTGTTATACGGTGGTCTGTGGGGCAACACTGGGTTGTGCCCTATCGGCAGATAAGACCTATGAAGTGAATCAGCATCTGTATTTTTATCTGTTTTTTGTTCATTCTGTTCTTTCTATGTAAACCACTCGCTTGGTGCTTGTGATTTCTTTCTTGTAAAACACCTTGAACTGCAGTTCCTGTATCAAAGGTGCTATACAACTAAAGTTTCCAATTATTTTTATTATTACAAATGGATCTGGGCATGAGATGTACCTTCATGGAGAAAAAAGGAGCAGCACAGAGACTCGGCTCTGAAAGAGACTCCGTCACATGTCGAAATGTAAATGTAGGCGCAGAGCTTAGTTTCACCAATTATACAGTACGATGCCTCCAGGGATGAAAACGCTCTGCTTTAAGCTTGTGTAGCCCTGAGTGACAAGCAGGGCCTTTTCTGTTGTAACACAGAGGAATTATGTATTAGGCCTCATCATCATTATTCTCCCTGCAACAATAGCAAGAGGACAAAAGGTCCTGACACCCTATCAGGGTGCTTTTGGTGCGTGTGTGTGTGTTTGTGTACGTCCGTGCATCCCTGCATGCTCATGTCTCTTTCTCTGCGTGGCTCTGACAGCCAGTGCGAACAAAAATCTTTGTAGCAACACACACGAGAGAGTGCATTCATATTTGGTCAAATTGGAATAATGATAAGATCAGTGAGCAGATAGAAAGCGTCTGAGGCGCTGTCAGTCTAATGGAGGGAAAGGGCACGTTTTCTCTCTCCCAGGCTGTGATTCGCTCTCTGTCAGACAGGAGAACGAGGGGAATCGGATGGGGGGGACAACAGAGGGCACATGGTGGGATGGAGGGATGCAGTTGGGGAACAGGGATAGAGAAAAGTGAGGGAGCAGTAAAGAGAGAGTATGCGTGTGTGTGTGCGTGTGTGACAGTGTGAGGTGGCTGCAGTAAAAGCCTGACCATGGCGACTTTCAGGTACTGAGAGTAGCCGCTGGTATCTGTGTGGCATCGCGTGCAGTTTGCTTCTGTACCTTTGAGAAGAAAAAAAAAACATAAACGCAGCCTTCATTTGTTTTCTGACCCCAAACTAAAAACCCCACCTCCCCTCCTTCCTCTCGCCTCCCGCTCCCTTCCCTCTTGTTTTCTCCCTCACTTAGGAAGAAAGAAAGAAAGAAAGAAAAAGACCAAGAAAAAAAAAAAAAACGGGGCAGATTGGGGAGGAGGGGTGGATGAAGCATTGGAAAGCAGAAAAAAAAAAAAATAGGAACAACTCATCTTCATGATTTAATTTGAACCGAAATGCCAGAGAGCCAGAGAGCAATCTCTCCAGTGACGGAGGGCAGGGAGGGGCAGGGCCTCGGACACGACGCACACACCGAAGCACGAAGAAGCAGCGAGCGGCACGCACAGATACCCCAAGACATATGCATGTGCACACACACAAAGCAAACACGCAGTGGAAGAATGGCGAGTGGAAACAAGGGGAGGGAAAACAGCATAGACGGCAGAAGAAGTCGAGAGTCTGCCAGTTTGACACTGAAGGGAAATAGGGGGCAGAGAGGAGATTGAGTTGGGGGATAAAAGGATGAATATGAAGCAGAGACCCACTGGCTCTGGGACTGTGAAGGGCAAAGGGAGGGAAGATTAAAAGAGAGAGAGAGAGAGGCGCAGAGTCAAAGCTTGTCAGTACATTAAAAGAATGGAAAGACGGCGCGAGAGCGAGAAGAAGCAGGAGGAGAGCGCAGAAAAGAATATCCACAGACCCTCGAGCAAAAGAAAAGATGGGATGTGAAGAGAAAAGTGAGGAGAGGGTTAAAAAAAGAACACACACACACACACACACACACACACACACACACACACACACACACACACATGCACACACATACAACTTCCCTCTTTCTCTCCCCCTCTCTTGGTCTGTCTTTCTACTTCTCTCAGCTTGATGCCCCGGGTCAAATAACCATATCTCCATCTCAGGAGCACTTCTCATCCAGGGACCATAAAGAAAAAAAAAAAAAACTCATGCAACACACAAATGGATGACCTCCTATTAGCATCGCGATTCACAAATACGTCACATGCAAGGCCCGAATTAATCAAACATCAGGAACAATTATGGCCCCAAACTGGAGGCCGGACTGGGGTGATAATGACAGCGTGTAAAAGTTATAGTTTAGCGTTAAGTTGAGATAAAAAGCTTGGTGTGAGCGTGTATGCTCTCCAGATGTTGGTTCAAGGCTGCTGTAATTTCTTTTGCTGCTTTCTGAGCTGCCAGCATGCGAAATTCTGGTGGTCCGCTCAATCGTTAGCATATATAAATGTAGCGTTAAGCTAATTTTATTCCAGGCACTGTGTTTCCTCCGCGGTAACAAGGACAAGTCCTGTCCCACAGCTTCTCACATTGTTTGACTGATTATCTCAAACGTGACGACAATGAAGACAATGTATGTGTGTAATTATGAGCCATATTAGAACTGAGCCACAATCACTCACAGATGAATGAATTTAACTGACCCGGGAGTTGACCCTAACACAGTCACGCAAGTACACACACATGCACTCACACATGTCACCCCCCCCTTCTGGCCACCACACACACACACACTTATATTTACACAGCTTAAGGCGGTGCGACAACCTTAAATAAAAAGCAGCTCAAGAATGGGAGATCTATGGTTCAATCACTGCAATCTCCTCACAGATGGAGTCCAAATGAAAAAAGCGTTTTAGCCCTCAAGGTTGTCTTACAGGCAAGGCGAGACCTTGCTCAGGCTGTGCGCCACCTGCCAAAAGCTCCAGCAATCAATGTCAGATGCCAGACATTCAGCAAGATAATAACACTGACCTCAACCCTTAACTAAGCATACCCATTCATAACATTATTCCCAATCTTCAAGCTGAGCTCTGTCATTTTCTGCGCGGTGTAAATGTCTGCAGCGGTGAGATGTCCATCAAAAACAGCAGAGAGGTTTTATGGAAGCCTGCTGTTTATTTGAATCATTGCAATCAATGCAGCCTTGGAAAACGTGCCAGCCACCACAATGTATACTGCAGGGCTCATGCTCGCTTTTGATGTGTTAGAAATGTGTCAACACGGTGAGAATTGCTTTGTATTAACAGTACTGGCTTCATTTTAAAAGGACTTTAAGAGCTTGGGCACACACGAGCCGAATTAACATATACAGAGCAGAGCATAGAGATCTGTAGGCGCGGCCAAGTGTTTGTTTTTTGACAACCTAGCGAAGAAATGTAAATAATATGTAAATATTTTGTTCTCATTATAATCACATATTGGATCTTTAACTGTGACTAACACACATAATACTAAACACAAACATAATCATCTTTAATTTTATCAAATGTCAGCCAAAACGTCATCATTATTTTGACGATTGATAAATTGTTTAAGTCATTTTTCATGCAAAAATGTCAAATGTTTGATGTTTCTTACATTACAGTGAACTGAGTTTACTTGAAAAAAAAAAAAAATGGTGATGAGCCTTTTTCACCATTTTCTGACATTTTATCGACCAAGTAATTAATCAAGAAAATAAAGAGCAGGTTGATAAATAAGCAAAGACGACATTACTAACTTGACCCAACAGGACCATCTGTGTAGAAACATGCCTTACGTACAGTACTCTTGTGGTTGATCCCTTATGGAACAAAGCCCAACAAACAACGTGAATCTAACCTTAAACATAACCGTGCGTAACATGTGTGAAACACATTTGAGTGGCCTCCCAACTCGACTGCTTCGGTGCTCCAACAGCTGGAACGCACACTGACAGCGAGCTCCCTGCTTACCCCCGTGTCTGGATAGGTGGTCCAGCCCAGCTCTGACGTAGACTCTGTGGTGTCCAGCAGCATCACTGACAGGTAAGGAAGCAGAGACAAAGACAACGTATGAGAAAACAGGCAAACAAGTTTAATGCAACCGATTGCTGTGATTGGGCGAGTGCTAAAAAACAGTAGCCGTCTACCACTAGTCTTTTATCCTTTTGTTAAATAGCACCAGTTGTTGGAAGCCGGTCTACTGTCGGTGGAACAGGTCCAGGTTTTGTCCACATTTCTCTTTGATTTCTCCCCCATGCAGTAAAATCAGGGAGGGCTCCAGCTGTGCACATCTGTCAAACCTAATAACAGATCCTGAGAGATGATGCATTTTGGCACAAAGTTCTGGTGTTTAAAAAATTAAACTGATTGACCTGATGGGGCACCGTGATTAAAGGTCAAATTTCCCAACTTTAAAAGGCCATAACCGTTACTGTCACATTGTGTTGAAACTCAGCGAGCTGATGCTTCTTGTAGTTTGGCCCAGAGGGAACCTTCATCATTTCATGAGGGCCGACATGTTCACTGATGGCTTCCCCTTTTGTTTCAGGTTTTAACAGACATTTGTTCATTTCCAATGATCGAGGCTGAGAGCATGAGAATAGCGTGACTTTTATGTTGGAGTGTATTTTCCCATAATTTGCTTTTAGGTTTAAGTGCTTTAAAAAGCAAGCTGGCAAAGAAATCTCTCTCACACACACACACACACACACACACACAGACACACACAAAGTGACTTTAATGCTGAGTGCTGCGTGCTGACACATGGCAGCTTCCCACACAAAACTGAAGCCCTTGAATTTTCCATTAGTATTCCAAAACTGTGGTGGCTGCCGTTTCTTCAGTCTGGCTCAGTCTGTGCTCGGTTGTGCTGGGGAGACGCCGATTGAACGCAGGCCAAAGATTGTCATGCACACAGAGGTGGCGAAAACATCAGACTTTCTGTTTAGGATGCTCGCACAGCCGGAGTTAACGGAGAAAAACACACAGCGCCTGATTTCATCAGGCGCAACACTAATCACCTAAAGGGCTGTAGACACACACGCGGCACTGCGGCCTGTTTGCAAATAAGTCATTCTTCTCATTGTTGTCGTGCAATTTTTATGCTCTCGTTTCCATTTCACGTCACACACTCATTCGCCAGAGAGAGGGAGGCTGTCTCCTTTTCCTCTCTCTGACAACCAGACAAAGAGCAACGGAAATATTTATCGGCGTAATCATCACACACGCAGGATGGGATTTGAAAAGGTACCGCGTTTCGCAAAACACCAGCAACCTGCTGAGGCGGCTCAGTTTTTCTTTCTCAGGTGTGCGGGCTGGCGCACACACTGCCTGTCTGCTTCTTAACAAGTCAAATAAGAAAATGATATCACTTATGGCTTATGACATAAATTCACCCCCACCTCTCTGTTCTCTGACTGTGCTATAAACCGATTTTTTCTTTTTTCTTTTTAGGATTATACTCACAGATGGAGACCCTGCAAATCTGTCCTCCAATCCTTCATTTCCCTCCTCTTTTTTTTTTCTCTCTCCCCTCCAGTCTGTCGGTTTTCACCCACTAGCTTGTCTTCTTGTCAATCTTACTAAATTCACACATTTTTCCGTGGAAGTCCTCCAGGATTCGGAGAGATATGAATTGTATCAAGAAAAGAATACAAATGGGCTGTGACAGCGAAGGCTTACACGCAGCCACAAGCATCAGAATAAATAGTTTTCGGTGCGGCGTATGTCTGGACAGCTTGGCGGCTGGAATCGCAAAGCAAATCAGGATAAAATCAGCTACAGGCAGAAGACTAAATCCACCAAGCCAGGATGTCTAAAGCCTTTCAGGAGAATGATGATTTCCATTAGTGACATACCTTTCCTGCTTTGTTTGCTGATGCTTCTGTGGAGGCTATAAACTGAGTTTATTGGGAACAGCTAAAAGTAATGTGCTCTAACACAAGAGTCCTGCTTTAAATCCGTCCATCACAGAGGTTAGACTGTTTGGTTTTTAATGAAACTGTTTCAGAGAGGTGTAGATTCAACTTTAGGGATGTCGTCTGTGGTGAGAGGTATTGCATTTTACAGAGGGGTGTTTCTATTATTTATCCTGTCCTCTTAGATATCAGTCAGTGTGTGTGATGGTATGGAAACAGCCTTTTGATTAGTTTTCCAAGTTCTGTGTCTTTTGAATCAGAATCATCTTTCATATTTCAACATAATAAAAGATCGTTATATGTATGAACATGTCATGCGTGAAATGCATGCACTCACATATGTATTCTGACCTCATTAAGCAGCATCCTATTTATATCAGATAAGCACACACATGCACACATGCACGCATGCATGCACGCACACATACACACAGCAAATGTGTCACCCCAAATTCAATTAACCCTCTGCTCCGGGGCAGAGTCATGCATAAATAATATATAGCCAACTATTTTGACATGAATATTTATGCCTCTACTATTTAGCGTCTTGCCGTGAGGCCTTGGGGACCACAGGTCCTCACGTCGCCTCCGCCCTCCCTGCGACAAACCTGTACATGAGGATTACATGGAGGGGCGTTCAAAGAGCTTCATGCATGTCTCATTGCGTGACATTAGCATGTTGAATAATTCACCGTGGCATCCTAAGACAAGCGTTGAGTGCCGTGTTACACACACCTTTCAAGGATGAGCTTGGGCTGAGGCACCATGACCGGATCTTGTGTGTGAGTGCGAGAACAAAGTTGAACAAAGGAGAGGGACGTTTGCTGGCAGGTCCACTTGCCATTAAAAGCCCCTTTATTTAACTCTCAGACAGCTGCGCTGCAGCATCTCCGTTATTGGTCCATCTACGGGCCGAGACACTCAAAGTTTGTCCCTGACAGTTTGGAGAAGTGCTGAGTCTGCAATCTGGACCTGAGTGCTGTCTTAATGCACACTGTCTCTCACGTCGTCCTGCTCCACTCTGGTCTTTTACTCACTCTGCTCGATACCTTTCCCCCCTCTTTCTACCTCCGTTCGGTCCCTTGTCCCCTTTCATCTCCACCCTCTCTGCATGTGTGTATTATTTATCTGAAAAGTGACAGCGGGGTCGGCATTTCTGTACATTAAATAAGGAAATACGCTGTGCTCCATTATTGATGCCAGATGTGCTGTTTGTTTGGCTCGAGCTTTGATAGAGAGAAAGGACAGACAATAGAATGAAAGAGGCAGGATTACGAGGCAGGAATGAGAAGAGGAGGACAGGATTGTGTGTGTGTGCATATGAATGTGCTTCTTTCACTCTTTCCCCCTCTCTTCCTGTCTGTGGCGTGGGTGTAAACACTCTTTTCTGTTGTGCAGAGGTGACCTGCATTAGTTCATGACTGTCCCCGCTGCCACTCGAGTGTTCACTTCAGCTGAGTGACCCTCTCTCCTCTCTCCCCATCCATTTCTCTTTGCCCAACACTTTGTCTCTGTGTGGCCATGCATGCATCGACACTCTCCAGTGCTGAGTGTAGTGCTGTTGTTCACGTCACGCCTCTTTGATGGCAGATGTATGCTCCTTTACCGTGCATTTTCCGGGCAATAGAGCCCCCCGACACTCAGCAGAGAATTTCAGTGTTAATATTAACGTGGGCTAGAAGGGTGTGAGTGTGTGAGCGTGTAATATGACTTTACACCAAAGTAAATGCACCTGCAACGAGCTCACAGAGTCACGGAGCTCACAGGTAACAGCAAGTTTCAGGAACACACACGTGCACACGCACTTTCACAAAAAATTCCCACTGCCGGCGAGCGTTCTGTGGTCAGGTTGTGTTTTGTCTTTTGTCCACTCATCCACCCATCTCCACCCATTCTTTATGTGCTCCAGATGCTCCCACCCACAGACAGTCAGTCAAGGACAAGGCCTCCACCAAACCATCATTACAAACAACCACAGCGAGAGAGTGATACGCCAAGACAGACCGGGAGCAGGAGGAGGAGGAGGGCGGAGGAGTGAGGAAGAAGGGGGATTAACACAATTCCAGAAATAAGCATGCACATGTCAAAGGGAGTTATCAAAAACTCTAGAGCGGTTAAGCTGAATGAAAGTGCTGGTGCAACAAACAGTACTTAAGCCAGGTTAGATGACAGAGGAACATCTGCACTGAGTCGCAGAACAGGCAGCAACAGGCACAGGTAGGAGGACATTTCACAAAAACTGGCTCTCTTCCTTAATTACAAGACTTCTGCAAAGACTGCCTAGGTCGTTATCTGGGGCCTGGTTCTGGGTAACTACGTGTTAAAGGAACAGTTCCACGTTGTGGGAAATGCACGAGAAAGGAACCAAGAACTAGTGTTGTCTGAACGCCAATCGGCTGCACTCGAGGGTGGAGGTAAAAGTTGGTCATCACAGACATTTTCTCCCCTGGAAGGCATTCATAGTGTTGCACCGTAAAAGTGACGAACAAGTCAAAACCAGGCTTACTTTCACACCTCTACACGCCGAGCCAATCACACCATGAAGTGGGTGTGAAAAATGGATTGTCGGTTTCGCGGGGGTTTCACTAAAAAGCAGTTCTGACGGAGCGTACTGGCGTCTTTAGATGGGATCGATACCACTCTCAGGTCTGTTGGCTGAACAGCCAGCAGTCGGTTATCTTACCTTAGCATAAAGGCTGGAAACAGGGGGAAACCGCAAACCCGGCTCAGCCCAAAAGTAAACTCAAAGTACCTTAAACCTAAAACTCACAAATTAACATGCCTCATATTGTTTGTTTAATCCGTGTGAAAACAGAAATGGAAAAATGACTATTTGTGTTTCTACGGTGGGTTATGTGCTGGAGTTTTTCTTGGTCAAACAAATGAGATGCGACATGTTAATCAGGAACTTTTAAAGGTGCTGGCAGGCGTATTCTGTTTCAAATCCAGGCCAGCTGTTTCCTCCTGTTTCCAGCATTTATGCTAAACTAAGCTTACATCTCCTGGCTTCATATTTAGTGTGCATACATGACAGTGGCATCAATCATCTCCCTGCAAGAATGAGAACAAGCGAATTTTCCAGAATGCTGATCGAATCCTTTAACCTGTTCAGGTATTCCTACACTTCACTCTCCTCTCCTTCGATCGGAGGGTTGCAAAACAGCTTAGACACATTCTGGGTGTATTATAGGCATAGAAAGGCTTGGATTTGTCATGAAAGAAGCAGTCATGACAGAATTTAATGAGGCCCAGTAAACCGCTGCTGGCCAACAATCGTGTGGAAAAATACTCCTCAATGGTGCTAGAGCAGAGAAAGTTGTCCCTCCCTCTATTTAAATGTTCACCCATCAAACGAAATCGAGACTCATTTTCATCAACACCTCCACCCTCAACAGCCACTACGAAGGAATGCAAATCTGAGACGAGATCAGTTTACTAGAATCTCATTGTGCCATTTATGAATAGCGAAGCCTTCAACAATCAAACTTTGTTCTCACCCTGCTCAGCCGATGCCAACACGCAAACTGCCAAGTGCAGCTTTAATGTGAAATTCAAAACTGCAAACTACATTCCACTGTGTCACAGCAGTCCATACCACGTGTTCATCTTTCAGTTACATTTTGGCTCTAAATCACTGCCTGTCTGCACAGGCGTATTATCTGTGACTCTATCTGCAACGACACTGACTGACTCAAAGCAGAGAGTCTTGGCTCGCAGCCGCCTGAAGGCTTCAACCCCTCATATCACAAATGGCAGATACGTGAGTCATTTCAGGAAAAGTGGCCTAATGTCATTACGGAGCTCTCAACAGCCACAGAAAATTATGTTGCTTTTGAAAATGACATGCAAAAACACTGCTAAAAATAACGCCCGGTCACAGTCGAGTGTTGCAGTGTCAATGATGGGGATGCTGTGACCTCCACTTCCCACCAGCATGCGATCTCTGTCTCTGCAGCTTGGCGAACACGCAGGCAGGAGGGACGAGAAAAGGAAGCTTTTCAGGGCTGCTGGTGGCATCTGTCCTGCTGCACTCCCACTGTGACAAGCTTGCCATTTATTTTCTTATCACACTTTCTCTAATTTATCATGTCCTGAAAAGGCGGCTTATGACACCCAGGATAAGGATAGTAATCAGTCTCATTAATGCCGTCAAAGCCTGCCAGCGAGTGACGGCAGGAACGATGGCCCGGATGACCTTAAAGTGAGAACGTAAACATGGCTAAAAGTTTATACAGACTGGTGAGTAGATGCACGGACAACCAGTGGTGGAGAAAGTATTTTCTGCTCTGGTATAAAAAGACTCCATCATCAGTGATTAGGTCGATCAGTAAGTCCTGCATTCAAAATCTTTGGCTGCAAAGTGCACGATCAAAGTAAAAGTACTTGATGTGCAGAACAATGGTCCCTGTGACTGGTGTATTACTACATATACATCTATTAGAGAGCTAGAATGGTAAATTGGACAGTTTGATAATTCAACCGGGATAAGCTTATAGGTATCAGTGAATATATCGCCCTATGTTTTGGCTAATTTAGTTTTTCCATTACATAATGTGTCCAGCAGAGAGAATCGACAGGTTCAATTTCATCTGTAAAATGTCTGGTTTAATACTCATCTTTGTCACAAAATAAATCTCATTTATCCGTGCCAAGATTCTTTATGTTACATGTTTATTACATGTTTATACTTTTATACTTACTAAAATTACCATTTTCAGATTTTTGAAAACTACCAAACACTGGTATAATATGTAGTATCAGCATGTATCTGTTGAGTTATATCCTCAAACTGGTGTGTATCAATGCAGATGTAGTGCTGTTTTATTGCTGTGGCTGGTGAGATATTTACTCCACTGGTTCCCAACATAGGGATCAGGGCCCATGAGAGGGCCAGAAGATAAATCTGGAGGGAATTTATAATTCAGCAATCACATTACTAATGCCAGTAAAGCTTGTTCACTGCCTTACTGAAAGTTAGATGATGGGTTTATCAGTTTGGTCTCTCTGCCTTCAGTCGATAGTGCAGGAGCTGGAGGTGGGGGGTGCTGCTAACGTTAGCCACGGGTATGCCTACACTGAGAGTCACCTAGTTTCATATCAAATTGGAGGTTGTGTAACTGTGCAGCTGAAGTTGGGATTTCCGCGAAGCTGTGAGCAGTCATCAAGGGGAGGCTCGCAGCTGGATGGTCAGTGAATGCTAAGGAATGTAAGACTGCTGCGACAATATCTCATTTTCTATTTATGCATGTGTTAAATATAAAATGTGACGTGTGCGTTTGGAGGACTTGGAGTTGTTTAAATGCACCTTTGACGGTAAGGTGCTGAATAATTAAAGCAACAAGTACTGAGAAGAAATGTGTTATTAATGAAGAAACAATTACTTTCTCACGGAGTAATGTGTAAAGAATAATTGACTGACTGACTTAGTATCTTGGAAACATTGGGAACCACAGGTTAAATCTCTAACCATGCACTGTATTTTATAACCTTGTCAAAGGTTTTTTGTAAAATCTAAATCTGAAAGGTAAATTTAGCTGTCAGATAAATATAGTGGAGTAGAAATGCGCAACATTACCCTCTGAAACGTGGTCAGAAAACACCTGCAAACACCTGGTTTGATTTTCATACACAAAAAAATCATTCACATAAATCAGTTTTGTTCCCGGTTAACACTTTAGTCTCCAATTTGTGCACCCTAAACTGCAGATTAAACTACCGTTTCATTGTATGACATAAGTTTGACTAATGATACGAGGTT
Source organism: Chaetodon trifascialis (assembly GCF_039877785.1). NCBI lineage: Eukaryota > Metazoa > Chordata > Actinopteri > Chaetodontiformes > Chaetodontidae > Chaetodon > Chaetodon trifascialis. Next base: position 20,599,976 of record NC_092062.1, on the reverse strand, counting down.
CATTTGTGGATATGCATATCTCAGTGAGCATCACTGCAGCTCCACTCATCCATGACCGAAAGGGCTGGAGGGGCATCAGGTGTGATGATACACAGGCTCCTCCTTTAGTGTGGCCTGTTAATCCAATGTGAACACGCAATCCTCGACACAGATCTAACAATTTAGAGGCCGGCCATGTGGCTCCACATCAATACCTCACATCAACAATGCATGTGGGCGAATGCATCGACACTTCCACAGGCAGCGTGCGAGAGTGACAAATCAAAAGCCCTGTCACTCACACGCTCTGCAGTTTGTCAGCATTCAACGAGGTGGCAAACCAGCTTTTATACTCTTCACTGCACGAAATTAAGGCAAAAAAAGATAGACCCTTCTTTCTGGTTTGTGCTGTGAAAACAGACAGGAATAGGGGTTGTTAGAGGCGGATACACGGATGTACTTCAAAGGCAGCAGACAGACAATAAACAATAGAAAGACAGACAGCAAACATATCACTTAGCCAGTCAGTCCAGACAGACGAGTGATCTACTGCAATCAAAGTCGAGGCAGACGCCAAATCCTTCCTACGTGACATAACTACGTAAATGTTTCAGTTTATGTGGATTTATATGGACGTCCAAGCTATTGGGTTAATACTGTATTACGAAGAGCTCTATTTCAATTACACAAACAGAGTCAGTAGGCCAGTAACACTGCAGCCTCTCTCCCTCTCTGCCATTCTGTCTCATCTTAGTCCAGGCCATCTGTTACAGACACAGCTCAAATCATGTGGCGTGAGGCTGACATATAAGTTACCTCTGTTATAGGCTATTACTGACACACACCTCGCAGTAAACTAAAGCCAAAGGGAGATGAGCATGAACAGGTGCAGCTCCTTCCAACGCGCAGCCAGATGCTTTGAAAGTAATTGCGTGCTCATGGCTGAAACCCTCTCAAGTGTTGGGGACTGGATGCAGGCGCTATGTATAGGCAGACGCCAAAGCATACATTCAACGCTCACACATTTGTACAGATGCACAAACACACAGACACAAACACATGCACGCGCAGACACACAGAAAGGCAGCTTGAGTCACCAAATTATCATCAGGTTTCTCAAGTCAGCCCACTCTGATGTGAACACTTCATAGATGGAGTCTCACTTAACTATCAGCCTTTCCAGACACTCTCTCTCTCTCTCTCTCTTCCTGACTCGCTCGCTCACTCTGGCACTTTTAAAGACATCTAATATTTCCATTAATATCGAAAAAAGTGTGAAGTTAAGAACAGAGCAGTGGAGACACATTCATTGAGGAGACAAGGGGTACTTATAACGGCACTGGAGAGGGGGCAGGGGTCTCTGGCTGTCACATCCGTGAGACCTTGAGTGACACAGGGGCCCGAGGTGGTGGTGGTGGGGGTCACCAAATACATAGGCAAAGAGAAACGGGTTATGCAACTTATTATTCATTTGTCTCCTGCCTTATTTCCATATTCTTTTGTTGTGGGAGCTTGATAGGCCCTGGCACGCACCTGGCACTTCCAACAAAGTCCTATCTGATGTGCGCACACACGCGCGCACAGATGCACTCAAACACAATACAGAGCACGCAAAACTAACGCACACAGGGCTGTGTGGGCAGGGGGAGAAGGTGGTAATTATTCAGGGAGCCAGAGCCCCAAAAAATTGAGGATGAATGGGACTTTCTCGAGGTGCTGCGGCCTTTCGTGCCACAGTTTCACACACTGTCAAAGTGCCCAGCGCTCCCAGAGAGCCACATTCTTAGAGAGCTACAACAGAAGCGTACCAAGCGTCCATCCTTCACTTGTGGACTCATTATGAGCACATGATGGGAGCGCTGTGCAAACTCTCCATCCCGCAATGCCCGTGAACACAGAAGTGCAATCACAGAGGTGACGTGAATAAATTCAAGTAAAAGTTTAGTTCTTACCTTCCTCCGCTGAATTAGGCTGGAGAAACACACAGAGAGACAGAAAGACACTCCACATCTCCACTACAGAATGACACTGACAGAGAGAGAGGGAGGGAGAGAGCATGAAAGAGGGAGATAGAGTGAGTGTGTGTGAAAGAGCGAGAGAGGGAGGGAGGGAGAGGTGGGTGAGAGAGGGGGTGGAGTCTGTTTGCTCCCTTTATCTGAGAGAGAGAGAGAGAGAGAGAGAGGGAGGGAGTGGGGGGGTGGATGAATGAATGGATGAGGGAAGGAGAAAAATATTTACAGAGCAGCACATACAATAAGTACACTGCCAACGGAGGAAGTAAACAAAACGCTGTTGTCAGAGAGACGGAGGGAGAGAGGGAGAGATCAGAAAGAGTGAGAGGAGGAGAGTGGGAGACAGTTTTTTTTATATGAGAGAAACAAAGACAGAGAGAAAGCATGGGAGACTCAACAAGAGAGAGTGACAGAAGGAGAAGGAGGTGGAAAAATTAATAAACAAGTTTGCCTGGGCTCTAAAACAACTGTCTAGACATGTCTAACAGCGTCAGTTCCAGCTCTCCTCCAAATCCTCACACACATTTGACTGCGAGGCCGCCTGGCAGACTGTGTCTCAAACTGTGGCATCCCTCACATGTCTGGACGCTGTGCTAACTTGCATTTTTTCAAGCTGTGGCATGTGAGAGTGTCCAACTTCTTTTCTCCCCCCTTTTTTTTTTCTTCCTGATCTCTCTCAGTTGTACCTTTTATGGAAAATGAGTATAATTCAGACACATTTTTGGATGCTCTCCATCCTTCGTGTGGCTTCGTGCTTCCTCTTCCTAACACCCCTCCCCCCCTCCCCCAGACACACTCCTCGCCTCACAGCATTGCTCATCCAGACAGCATCTAGACACGCACTTAGACACACACACAAGCACACGGACCTGAACGTCCCTCTGGTCCGTGCACGCCACCCGCTGGTCAGAGCGCAGCACTGCAGCTTGTTGATGGGCTTTCATGCCCCAGTTCACCGCAATGAGTAAGACTTCAGTAGACTCTTGCAGGGAGATGTTGCCCATTGGCTTGACACAGTTAGATGGCCCCATTCCCAGCCAGCCGGGGGCCCTTGACCCAAGGCTCTTCGCTCTGAGGGGCTGAGGTACAGAAGGTACAGTGGAGAGGGAAATGGATCACAGCCCGGCAGTTATTAAGCGGGGAATGAAAACCTTTTGATCCATTTTGAGAAACTGAGTGCGCCAGCAAGCTTGAATAAACTCTGTCATGTACATTTTGTAAAGCTGAAGTGATTATTGATTAATCAGTTGGTCAGCTACCAGAAAGGTCACCTGTTAATCAATCAGTTAAGTAGATTTTTAAGCAAAGATGGAAAAAAAAACAAAACAAAACAAAAAAACAACCCACTAGTACCAGCTACTCAAATATTAATATTTTTTTTGCTTTTCTTAGATTTCTGTGATAGTAAACTGAATATGTTTACGGCTGTTGGTTGACCATAAATAAATAAATAAATAAATAAATAAAGATACTGAGAGGTCACCATGAGCTCTGGGAACTTGTGATGGGCGATTTTTTCTTTTTACTGACAATCTGTCAGCAGTGAAGGCTACAGAGTTAGCAGAGTTAGCTTACTTTAAATCCCTTAGCGTCAGATGGCCGCAGGTTGCGTCAAATTCATTTTCCTCAGAGTCATTAAGTCAATTAAATGTGAACACAGAGGCACCAGAAACATATTTTCAGATTCACTGTGACTTACAGTGTCCGATGTCCGTCGCGAACAAGTCCATAAATCGTAGAAAAGGACGCTCCTCATAACTTCAGGACTTGCCAGAAAATAATCAGTTTTTGTTTTTTGCAGTTTTGTTTTCAAACTGATGGTAGCTAATTTGGCATTTTCTAAATCACGCCAAATTATGTAAAAAATAATGACACCCCCCACCCCACCCCAAAGGAACCAAAGCTGTAAATAGTTACCTAACCTAATCGATGGTAACTGCATACTTCCTGTCTTCTTCTTCTTCTTCTTCTTCTTCTTCTTCTTCTTCTTCTTCTTCTTCTTCTTCTTCTTCTTCTTCTTCTTCTTCTTCTTCTTCTGAGGTTTTACGGCAGCCTGTTTGCATCTCTCAAAGAATTATGGGAAAACTTGGAGCATAATTATCCCCCAAATGAAATGATAATGAGTGACAAGAATAATGATAATAAGAGTGACAAAGGCCATTAATATTACATTTTCCATGTTCTACTACAAATACTCATCTCATCTCATCTCATCTTCAACTGCTTATCTGGGGTCGTGTCAGACCAAATTATAACCTAACCCGCATTTTAAATAATTTGAGAAAATAGGTACATTGAGTGATAATGAAAATAATCTTCAGTTACAATCCTGGGTTTTCAGTCTCCTTCCTAAAAACAAAATCTACAATTTGCATGATTTCCCTTGAATGCATGAACAAGTACATGCATAAAACAACAGCAAAGACCTGTAATATTAAAAGAATGTTTTCTTAAAATACATTTTCAGAGGAAATCCTCTGTGGGGTAAATATTCTCTTGCATCTCTACATGCATTCTGGTTTGGCTTTTGAAGCTGTGTGACCCAGGAGGAAACGTGATCTCATAACTCCTCCTCACACACGCACTCTTAAAAATGTCAACACAATCAGGAATACACCTTTTTACAACCCTACTGTTCAGCAGCAGCAGCAGCAGCAGCAGCAGCAGCAGCAGCAGCAGCAGCAGCAGCAGCCACAGTGAAGAACTGAGATCTGCTTTTCAGCTCACAGCTTTATTTCAGTATTTCAGAGTGCTGGTTAGTTCTGTGTTGAATGACTGCACAGCTAACTGAGGTTTTGTCGCCACAGTGCAGGAGTGGGTACCAGACAAAATACCTCACGAACCTCTCACACTTTCACTTAAGCACAGGCTGCAGCTCCATTAAACATTCATGACAAGAAACTTGCTTTGACTCATAGTTTTACAGACGGAAAAAAACAGACTCTTCATGCTCATAATTCAAGTCACACATTCCCTTAAAAGATGGACAACTTTATTTCCTTTTTAGTTTCTCAAAGCAAGTGTCACTCATATTATTACGGCAGAGAACAGAGGACATAATAATAGAAAAACAGGAAAGGTCATCTCTTATCTGACTCCCAAGGACACTCAGTCTTCCTCAGTTCTGTCTGCTGTTGAGCAACATAGTGACATTTATCATAGTAACAGTATTTCCATAGTGCAAGACAAATCAGTGGATGTAACATACAGTAGATGAAACAGAATTATGAGAAACAAGCAACCAAAACCATACACTCCCTAACACATATGGCATATTTACATGTAACAGAGAGCCACACACAATACAAGCAATCATTATGAAGTAGTCTGACTACCAAAGTGCAAACAAAAACACTGCTGAGCTTAAAACATTGACAAGTGCTTCCTTATGAGCATGCGCACATCCAGAGGAAGATGCAACTGTACAAACATTCGCATGACATTTGGAAGCTTGCATACTGTGCTGAGATAGTTGATCATAATACAGGAACTGAAGATTCTACAATATATACACAATTTCAGACAATTAGAAACAAATGCAGACGATAAGACATTTTTTGTGCGTTAACCATTGAAATAAATACAGTTTAGTGTTTTTATTCAACGTCACTGTTCAACATGGCTAATGTCTTGTGAGAGGCGTGTTGTCATTTAATTATCGGTAGACTTGAACGTGTTTCAGCACACTCCTCAAACAATGGTTTAACACTGACGAGCACTTTTGATTCGATGTCACAATATTTTAGAGATTGTAAGACATTTTATTTCATGACCTGTGATTCAGAAGTTACTGCAACCTGCAGATGTCAAAGGAGTTTCAAGTACAATAACGGATAAATGCATTTTTTATGCCATAACAGTCAGAAGCCGATTATGCAGTATAACACGATGAGCCACCTGAGTTTTTGTATCCAAGTGCTGTAATGCATACTATAAACAACTGTAGTACAACGATTTCTCTGTCACCCTGGTTGTGCAATGAACTCATTAAACACAAGAGGTTAGGTTGTGTTTTAAAGAGCAGTAGGAGACTTCTTTCAGGCTTGGCAGTGCTAAACTACACCTCATCCTCTTACAAACAATATACCTGATGCAGACAGCACTGATTTACAAAACTGTCCTTGTTGTTACGTATTTATCAGCATAAACATTGCTGACTTCAAACAACACACAAACATCTTCTACTCTCATGGGACGCTGTGCTACAGGGTGAGGAGAAATATTTATTTTCTTCGACTGTGTAAAACATGTTTGAGTCGGCAGCACCTCCTCCATGTTTATTCTGTCTATACAAGGCAACATGGTTCCCTCCCCCAAGGCACACCAGGCAGGCAGACAGGACTGCAAGTCAGTCTTTTTTTTTTTTTTTGGGTCAAACCACCGGGCTCCAAAACCGGCTTTTCAAGCTTGACCTCAATACGTAAAACCCCCAAATCCTGCAACCTTTTAACACTGGGGGTAGCTGAAGATCTGGGACTTAACAGAGAACATACGTTGATCCTCTTATATGGCAAGATACATGGAGCTGGCACTGGGAATGTCAATAAATATTAAGTACTGGTAATTCACTTAGGTTTGACCCATGTTTAAAGTATAATTACACAGGATTCTGTCAATTATTTTAGCATTTGTAACAGCTGAATCTTTAAAAAACATTGAGTTTAATTTTTTTTTAAAAAGGCACACTAAATACATAAAAATCTAAAATCTTATTTCTGCATTAATACACTGAGTTGGCTTTTTCTAAACACATCCCCACTGCTCAGTCGTCATTTGTGAGTTATGAAATATAACTCCTTACAATATCTATGTGCTTGGAACCTGTTGTCTGTCTTGTACCCTGTTCCTCCTTCTCTCTAAGGACGCTCACGGCTTCTCTGGGAGATCGACCATGGGAACCTTCTCTGTGGGGGACATGGGTGCGGTGTCTTTGCTCTCTGGCAGGCCGACGACCACCGCCTCAGGAGCCGGGGACTGGGAGGATTTCCCTGCACTGGCAGCGAAGCCCTGAGCGATGTCATCAAAGGTTCTCCCTTTGGTCTCGGGCACTCGCAGGAATGTGAAGATGAAGAACAGGATGAGGAGGATCATGAAGATGATGAAGACGTATGGACCGCAGAGTTCCTGAGAGAAGAAGAGAGAGATGTTTGTACAGTTACTCCATGATAAACTCATGTACATCTGAAGATTTTCAAGAAATAACGTGTTCATACCTCCAGTTTAGGGAACCCCAGCCCCACCAGGAAGTTGGCAGTCCAGTTGGAGAAACCAGAGACAGCCATGGCAGCAGGGCGGGGCCCCTGGGAGAAGAGCTCTGCCACAATGAACCAGGGGATGGGACCTGGACCCATCTCAAAACTGGCAACGAAGCCGAACACAGCTACTATGGCCAGGTAGCTTAGAGATGCGTTGGTCTTCTGCTCAGAAAGAGAAACAAAGAGTGTGAGGAGATGTAATGAGGAAGCAAAAACCTCGTGGGACAAGAGCAGTTATACAAACATCACTCACCACCAACGACAGGGAGATCGTCATAAGAAGGGCACAGATAGCCATGCCAGCCAGGCCAATCAGGTGCAACGTCCTTCGCCCCACCCGCTCAACCAGGAAGAGCTGGAGTCAAAACGAGACACAGATTTATTAATAATCCAAAAAATATAAGACACGCCTTGTATTGAGACACTGCATGTGTAGTCATACACTTACAGAGACAACAGTAAACACAGTGTTGACAACTCCAGCTCCTATGGTGGCGTAGATGGGCTGAGTCACACCAGCTGTGTCAAATATGCCTGTAGAATAATAAAAGACCTGGACAGGGAGACAGAGGAAGACTTAGTGTTATTCAAGTGAACAAAATAAATGCAGTTTGTTAGCAAACAGTTGTCTGTTGTTTGGTTATGGTTGGGTAAGCGTACAGGGGTTTTTAGAGATTGTGAGCTAAAAAAAACAACAAAAATTTCTAAAGACATAAACAAAAATCTGCTGGAAATGATGCTGATGAAAGCGGTGAGAGTGGATGAAAACTTTTCATTTTAAGCTGTGGGACATACTAAAATGCTCTGTAATATGAAAATTTGATAAATGTACCATCAACTTTTTGGAATAATTACACAGCGGAAACTAACACAAGTTGCATTTTGTATAACTCTTCTAGCTGCTGTGCTACAGTTGATATAGGCCATGAGTGTTGATGTGTCTGTCAGAGTTCAATCGACGTCCCGGCCTTTAGCCATAGGCGATAGCAGCTCAACTGTGGTTGTCAGGTCAGACGCAGCAACCGATAACGCTTAGTCAGCCTGGTTACATGACCTCATTAACAAAATACCGATTACAAACCACTGGGTTTGTCTCTTTCCATTGACACTCAGAGGCTTAAATTATTCCACTCAATCTAACATTGCCTGGAGCCAAGAAGCATCTCTTGTCATGCGCTTGTCATAAACATTTGTATGATTTCAGTGAATGCTCCTTTAAAGATTCATGTGTGAGATGACAGGTTTATACTTCCCTCTCACTTCAGGCTGACATGTGATAATTACATCCTTAACGCTCCATTATGGGACCTGATGTTTACTCACAGCGTTGATGCCGGACAGCTGCTGAGAGAGCTGGAGGATGATAGCGATAATGATGGGTTGACGGTAGTTTGGGGAGCGGAAGAGTTCGAGGATGGTCACTTTCTTTTCCATGGCCATCTTCATCCCTTCTTCCTTCATCTCCTGGATATCATCGCTCACATCTTCACAGCCGCGCAGGCGCACCAGCGCTGCATAGAGAAGAAGGGACGAGTGAGAGGAAGTCAGTACATTATTTATGTAAATATAGTGTATAGAAAGGCTGGGAGGGTCTTAGAAAATGCTACATTGTAAAAGTTTAATTAAATCACAGGGCCGCCTCATCATGCCTCAATCCGCAGATCATTAAAAATTCACGGGTAATTCTCGATTCAGTCTCATTAAAGCCTAATGTAGCCGTCTTGTTAGCATAGTGCAAGCCGTCTCAAAACAGACCTTTTCTTGCCTCGTCCTCCTGGTTGAGGACAATGAGCAGGTAGCGGGGGCTTTCGGGGCAGAAGGGCAGCATGATGCTCTGCAGGACGGCAGGCAGGATGGTGAGAGCCAGCAGCAGAGGCCACAGAGTGTCTGAGCCGAGCAGAGCCTCCAGGCCGAAGATCTAGAATACACAAACAGCAGGGGATGAAGTGCTTCATTCGCCTCACCAAACATTTTTGACTGTCTTTGAGTTTGAGGTTGTTTCCTTCTATACGGTCCATTGATCAGGTGACCCTTAACCATGAATATGAATAGAGGAAAAGCTGATATTGATATTCAGCTCATAAAGTAAAATATTTTGTTTGCAAAAGCTGGCACAGTATCTTATATTATCCTGCAGAAATCCTCAGCTTCTGCACAACCAAATGTAAGAACATCGATAACGTAGTCACCACATCAGAGCATCATACCTGTGCCACCAGGATGCCAATAACGACGCCCAACTGGTGCAGGGTGCCAAAGGCTCCTCGGACAGCGGTGGGAGAGATCTCGCCGACGTACATGGGTGTCAGTCCCGTGCACAGACCGCAGAACACACCAATGATCAACCGGCCAAAAATGACCATCTCAAAAGATTGACACAGCAACGACAGTCCCATCAAACCGCCTCCGAGCAGAGCCAGGACATTAGCGAGCAGCATGGACTTGCGCCTGGTGATGAGTGACAAGGAAGAAAGAAGAGCAAAGAGAAAAGCAACCATAAAACACATGTCTAAATAAGGAGGGCTGCAACTATTATTGTCATCAGCAATTAATCTGCAGCTTACTGTCTCAGTTAACTCCATGTTCCAGACTTCAAGACATCACTTCATATGTCCTGTTTTGCCCAACTGTCCAAAACTGAAGACGTTTTAATTTGCTGTCAGATTTGATAAATCCACTCATGAGAGACTGAAACTAGCAAATGTTTTCCATTTCTGCTTGATAAATGACAAACGATTAATCTGTTTTCAAGGATGCTGAATAATTTTCTGCCAATCATTACGGTCTTAGAGGAAATAAAGCAAAATAATTTTGTTTGCTGATATCAGTCACATTCAGGAAACTGCACTGAGAGTCATGAAAAGGATTTGGTTGATTTATTGTCTGTCATCCTGCACCATAGCAGTTTATTATTGATGTACTCACCTGCCAAATTTGTTGACCATGGCTCCAACAGAGAAAGACCCGATCATGCCTCCCACACTGAAGATGGCCACAGAAAAACTCCACACCATGGTGTTGGTTCCTGGGCTGAAAGGCTCCCCGTACCGCGCCATGGACACATTCTGGAAAAACCTGCGCAGTTTCTGTCAAATCACAGAAATAGGTGGTGGAATAAGAAGTGACTCCTTTTAGAAAGTGTTGTCTTATGTGATTTGTGATTTTTAAAAAATCACTTTGGAAGTTTCTGACACATCCACACGGGGGCAATATAGCTTTCTCAACTGCTCTCAAAAGAGACCAGACACACTGAAAACATCATGACTAGCACCATGACTCTATTATACGCCCACTTGCAAAACGGCACATGCAGAACAAGACCATAAAAGCATTACATTTATTCAGTGAGTGGCATTGAAACAGTGCCCTTACCATATTAATATCAGAAAATGAGAACATGTGCATCGGATCTATTGTGAATCCAGGAATTATGCCCACTCCTTTAATTGTGAAACCTCATCATGAACCATTAAAAACACTACATGTTCTGCCATGTGACTAACATGATGCAAACACACACACACACACACACACACACACACACACACACACACACACACACACACACACACACCTGCTCTGGTGCATTGATGACGCCGGTGTTGTAGCCAAACTGTAGCGAGCCGATGACTGCTGTTGAAACACAGTAGAGAAGGTAAAACGTCACCTTCTTCTTCGGCTGTTGAGAAAGCAAAAGACGGACAGATATGGCAGATTAAGACAATGAGCAGATGCAGTTTATGTACAATCATCCCCTCAGTTTTGCGTGGCGGACATGGCCTGTTCCTGGCTCCACAAAGCTCTTGTTGTTCATAGTGACACTGGTAACTACACACAATGAGCCTTTCTACATCTGCCCTCCCTCCTTGTTTTCAGCTTTTTGCATTAGCAACTCGCAGCGCGACTGTGAAAACTAGGTGTTACAACACTGCACAGGCTCCACGATTTGCAGCTCTTTGGTATTTCTCAGCTAAGTAGCTAAAGACACCTTGAGAGAATAAGACTGAATCCTGTTGAGAATGTTTTTCCCTGCTGGTTTCAGAATTAAAGTGGGCTTAGCTCAAAATAATAAGCTACTACACCTGACATTAATCCCTTACATGGCAGTGCTCCCTGCTGGGGAGTGAAATTTGCAATATGTAAAAGTATCCAACCAAGCAGAACTGAACGTAGTAAATGGTTTAAATGAAGTCTGCTATGTGGCAGCATCTAGCCAAAAGCGGAAATCCCCAATCAAAGTTTCACTTTGATTACACAGCTAATGTCAACATATCTTTTACATTTTCTGTAATACATCAACTGTCTAAGAACATTTGCAAAGCGTGTTACTTGTAACCACAGGCTACTGGTCAAGGGCTGATGTCCAAATAGACTCATTAATGGAAAGAAATCCATTTCATCCAGTTTAATCCATCTATTTTCAAAATCTGCCAGCTTTATCGAAGCTAACTCGCCTACACAACATCAGTGAAACATTCATGATGCTAATTAACACATTGTTTTGCACAATTTGTAATCACACTCGAGTCTAAAACAAACACTTCCAGTGACAAACATGTGCAAAGACAGGCACAATGAGCTTTGGTTCACTGCACATGATATGACTATCTGCACAGATAAAATAACAAATTCCTCAAACGTCATGAAAGGGCATGTTCGTTGGGAACGACCTGCCTCATTATGAAGAGCATTTTGAAAGCAAAGGGCAGTTCAAAGAGTCTCCTGAAAGGAACTGCCTGTTCATTCATCTGAGCAGCCACCTCCTTTTTCTGATTTACTGCGATTCTACAGAGAACTTGAGGTTCTTCAGCTCCTTAAAAAATGAAAGTGTTTTGGGTAAAGGGCATTTGTTGCTGCTCCTATCAGCTGCTCATTAAGTTACCATAAACCACCACATGGGTCAGAATGAAACAGCACACACGAGGAAGTGATGAATTTCTTGCAATAACGATAACAGAATATTTGCCACACTGAGATAGTGACAATCAGTTATAATTACGCCACAGGGTGTTTCTAGGAGGAACATCGTGACCTCGTCTCATAATGAGGACTAAAACAAGTGGAACGCTCTGGTGTTAGTCATGTGAACTATATGTGACAGACAGACAGACAGACAGACAGACAGACAGACAGACAGACAGACAGACAGACAGACAGACAGACAGACAGACAGACAGAGAGACAGATACAGTGACACAGGAAACGCTGCATACACGATAAAAGTGACAGTGAAGGGGAAACACAGCAACAGAACAGAAGCATGCCAAAGATGAAGGGACAAAAAAGGAAAATGTAGAAGACGTGATCGAAGATTTGAGAATATAATCACATTCAATCTGTTATCTTAAAAAAGAGAAAGAAAATAACATTGTATGACATGTTTGACTTCCACCACACGATCGTCTCACATAACCTAAAGGGGGATTAAAAACATGTACGGCTGGTGTGGTGGGGCAGATCAGGTGAGGAAAGAATGAACGAAGGCTTGTGTTTGTGGTTGTACATACTGTATGTTTATGCATGTGAAACTCACAACTGTATCTGCAGCGACATGCTGGTGTTGAGTAATACCTAGGCAAAATAACTACGTCTCTAAATCACCCTCTTGCTATAACAGCGTCAATGAATAAGGAGTGGCCACATTATGTGGTCGCCCAGGCGTGTGTTAATTCTAGAGAATTTGTGTGTGTTCTCTCAAATTATTATTAGAGCATACCAGGTAACTGCTGATGACCTGCCTGAATATAATACAAATACTGACAGCTCCGACAAGCTGACGTTTAGACTGCTTTGACAATGTGGACATTTGGACATGCGCAAATCCATGACAATTTGGAAAGGCACGAAGACCATGTGATAAGACTGAAAACAGCTACTAAATGAATCTCTTAGCTGTGGTTTCCAATGTCAAGAATGAAAGTTAAAGCTCAGTTTCAAATCTGTCATTGGGGTTATTTCCTGTTCTTACATCTGGTTCACTTGTGCTTTAATATGAGATAATTACACAGAAAGAATAACAACTTCTCTGCAACACTTCATGTTTTTGGCTTACATTGCACTGAGTCTTTAAATATTTGACTTAAGAGAGCCAAACGTGTTCTATGTCGATTCAAGGAGTGCACTCTAATATTGACTGTGGCTTGGAGGCTGGTTACATCAACACTCATTATGTGAGAATCTGAAGAAACAGGCATGACAATGAAGGAACTGCATGCAATACGTTTCAAAAGACAAGCCACAGGGAAGGTTTGCGAAAGCACTTACTAGCGGGCAATTCAGTCAGTTGAGATGTTTTACATTGTCAAAATTTAAAGTTGAACATTTAATGAATAACACTAACTCTTGTGTATATCACACGATGCATGCCCTTTTCCTCTGCTCTGTTTTCGTCCTTCTCCTCATTTCTACTTCTCCTACTGCCAGTCTCTCAGCCCATCTCTATGCAGGATACAAATAAAAGCAAGAAACTAAAACATACTCAAGTTCAAACTTGCCACCCACCAGCCCTGTTTCCCACTCTTTCTCTCTTAGTCACGCTCTGAAATGCTCATCATCAGTTCCTGCCCTTGCCAGAGAGGAAAATTACAGAATTGCCAGCCTGTGACTCGTAAATACCACACGCTTTTTCATTAGGAGGTGTTGCCTCAAAACCGGCTCTGAGTGAAATAAAACAATAGCAAAAGCCAGGCTGACACTCTTCCTCAGGAACCGCTGGGAGTTATAACTGAAAGCTCAAATTAACATGGGAACAGCAGTATCACGTCTGCAGGGGTTAGAGGTTGAAATTGTTTGGAAAATACATCAAAACATTACCGGCAAACCTTGCAGCTATAGAGGAAACAGTTCTATTTACCTTATCATCCTCCATCCGCTCCATCTTTTCTGCTTGACAGACGATATTCAGGAGAAAACTGCAGCCACTCTTCAGATCACAAGTTGAAGCTTCTTAGACTGAGCTGTCTCTTATTCCTTGTGACCACACACAGCGTCTATGCAAACAGTCAACAGGAAAACCTGACAAACGCAAGAGCAACGTGACAAACTTTAAGCAAACATTCATTACAGTTTCTCAAGGATAAACATTTAAAGAATCTGATCATCATCATCATGATGTGGGTTATAATAGAAACAATGAATACACAAGAGTAGACTCACTCTATCCTACAGACCTGAGTGTGGAGCACTCTGCGGCAGCTGAAGCACTTGTCTGCACTCAGTTCAACAGGAGTCAGTGCCCAAAATGACAGCAAACCCCTCCCTCTGCTTCCGTGTTCAACCTCCTCTTCTGCTCTCTCTAATTATGAAATGAAAAGAGAAAAGTGATGTAACTCCTTCTTTTCACATTAAATTACTGTCGCTTAGCTTGTTTTAATCAATACACTGGGTAAAATAACATCTCAATGAACTGCAGCGACTATAATAGAGCACATTACTGCGATGGAGCCGCATGTGATGCTGCGCTGATCAAGTGAGGTTTTACTAAAAATGCTCTCTGCGCGCACTTGTGTCATTCTAATATGTGGACTTTAACGATACAGACATGGAGTCTAGCACCCCAAATTAGCACATGAGCAACACTTTCTTACCTGAGACAAATCGCATGAATGAATCAGCAGGATGAGTAAAAATAAATGTTTGTTTACCGTTATGTGGGATTTGTGCCAGCCTTTGTTTATCCAGTAAAGCGCTCTTGTCAAGACCTGTTTGCTATGACAAATGTTCAGTCCTCCCTCCCATCTGTGTGTTTTTATAGAAACTGTTACACGTTCACCAGCACGTTTCAGTGCTTCAACATTCCCCTCAACTCTCTTACTCATACTTACTCGTATGCGTGCGTAAAAGGCGCACGCAGTCTTCCCATCCTGTCGAGTCACTTCGGGTTTACTCGTCTCGGGTCGTAACGGCGTAGAGGTATTTCCGCTCAGCTGAAGAAGGGGGACGTGCTCGGGCGAGCGTACGGAGTAGCGATGGAGAACAAACGGTGTCGGTGAAAGGAGGCTCTGTGCTGCTGCTGGCCCGTCGGCTGCCCACCGGGGGCGCGACAACAAAAGGCAATGTGCACGGAGTTCAGATACAAAGCCTGGTCATGCAGAAATCATGAGACCGGCTCAGTGGGTGGCAAACAAACGGGGAGCCCTCCTAATTCTTCATCAACTAATCTTCACAGCCCACCTAAATCCCAGTCTGGAATTTGTCAAGTTCCCCAGAAAAGTGAAATTGAGGTGGGCCATTGTAAAATTCCCTTGGTGAGCAGGTTGGGTCCGTATTGTTTTTTGGCAGTTTTAATTGGATACCAGGGACTTGCGTCTGCTTTTGGATTTGGGTGACGGCATGAATATGGAAATGCTCATCTGTTAAAGTTAAGTCCAAAGAAAACAACTCCAAGACATGAAAGTGTGTCTGCATCATCTCTGTACAACCCTGATTTAAAAAAAGGGTTGGATACTGATAACGGCTTTACAAAGTGTTCCTCAGATCATGTAGTAACATCCTTTATACAATCATGTGTTCACAAAGTGGTGAGCCTCGCTCCAATACTTGCCTGCGTGCGACTGAGCCTTTCCAGGATGCCCCTTTCACTCCCAATCATGGTACTATCACCTGTTACCAATGAACCTGTTTACCTGTGGAATGATCCAAACAGGTGTTTTTGGAGAATTCCACAACTTTCCCAGTCTTTAGCTGCTCCTGTCCCAACCTGTGTGAAACGTGTTGCTGCATCGATTTAACAATTAGAATATATTTACAAAAATCAATTAAGCTGCTGAGATAAAACATTAAATATATTGTCTTTGTTTTCAGTTAATATGTCAGAAAGGATGATCACATCCTGTTTTATCTATGTTTTACACAGCATTTAGAAATTCTGAGGTCACTAATACTGCCCCCCACCCGCCCCAACCAGTGGATTTTGACCATATGACAAAAATAAAACTGAATAAAAGAATGAAAGGCATATTTTTCATATTTCATTCATGTGCTTACATGTTCAATTCAGCTGATCAAGTCAAAGTAATCAAAGATCAAAATCAGCTGGTGGAACATGCCTGTAGATAACGGTCCAGTTGGACATAAATACACACATCTATTCCTGAGCTGAGCAAGTGGAAGCTTTTTGACATCAAAGCTAAACACAGATTGATTATTCATTTAATCATTTATTGATGCTCTTATTTTGATGATCTACAAAGCAAAGTGATTCTGGTATGAGTTTTAAAGCAGCGTCTGGCCTCAGTAAAGGGAGATTAATTGAACAATACACCCAGCTGACATCTATTTGAACCTTTGTTAACTCATAAATGGCTTGTTAATGAAACTTCGCACATTTCGTCAGAGTTAGAAGTCGCTCCGACATCACAGGAAAGAGTCACTATGATGCAAACAGGAAAGATTAAAAAAGGGTTCCTAGGAAATGTTCAGAGTTCAAACCACATAGTTTGAAAGCATGATGACTGTGGACATATAAGGCCTTGAATATGACATTATGAAAACACAGGTTACATATATAATGTAGAAATTAAAATTCTTTAGAATACCTTGAATCTGCTAAGCCTACTTTCGGTCAGGTCCACTCAAATTACAAGTTGACAGCAAGAGCCCCGGGGTAAGAAAGTGACAGCTGCTGTAACAGTGACATTACATGAAAAACATCAGGTTCTGTCTACTGTGGGTGTGCAAGTCATCTGTGGAATCACAATCACATCATTCAGTATGGAAATAAGTAACTAGAAAAAAAAGAAGGAACTAACAGAGAGAAGACATGCAAATAATCAGGCTGGGAGCCTTCAGAGCTCTGCATGCTTCCGATAAATCTCTTCATTCATTCTTCAGGAAATACACCTCAATGTCCCAGCATCCCATCTGGGTCCTGTCACCTGTTGCCAGGAAACCAAACCTGCAGCATGTCCTGCAGTGACCCAGTCTGAGTCAGCGAGTGAAATTATAAGATGTTTGCAGAGGGCAAACACATATAACACAGATAGAAGTCCTCTGTGGAAATAGAAGTTGTTTTGTATGAAGGATTCACAAAAAGAGGTAATGTTATAGTACATGGAGAGCAGAATGCTTCACAGTGGTTCAACCAGACTGACAGATGAGGGCAAAAGGAGACAAATATCCATCTGAGCAACAGTTAAATGAGAATATAAGAAATCAGGTCAGTGTAATTACTCGGCATCAAAGTCTCTGTGGATTTAAAAAAGAGCAGGTGCCTTTTTCACTGTCCAGTGTACAACAATGATTACAATAAACTGGAATAAACAGGTGTGTTGCTTTAGTAAAGCTATTATAAACCTTCCATATAGAGATAGAAGGCTAGTCTGGAGTTGACCCACTGAATGTAACCACTGAGTAGACTGCAGAGGGCCCAAAGAAAAACAGGCTCCTAAAATATTTAGAGCCCAGTTGCACCGTTGTGGTTCAATAATGATCGAGGGTCAGTTACTCTTTTAGGGACTGGAAATCAAAATCAAACTCAAAGGGTATTTTGGGAGAAAAAAATAGGCAAAACAGTATTCTCAATGTTATTCAATACAATGGAGACATTGAATAAATGAAAATGTTAGTAGCTGAATTCTTTTTCTTGAACTGTTTTTGTATGAATAACATATTTGGTGTTTGAATCATACTGTCTTCACCTGTGTTTAAATAGCTGTTATTGAAGGAGAGAAGGAAAACATCAGTACAAGAGGTGATTCCAAACGTTTGAACGGCAGCGTATTCCCATAGACCTGTGGAATATCACAACAAACACAGACAAGTGAGGTTTGAAATGGCTGTGCATGGCTCCAGCACGACACCTCAGGTATATTTGGTTCATTGGGATCTTTTGTTGGTTGTGGGTTTTGTGGATAATCTGGTGGTTCATCATCGACAGGGTTATAAGCCAATTGGAGGGGCTTGTTACAGAGGGATGGAGGGTTTAGAGAGCAGTTTATTACAGGTTTTACTCTTAAAATTTGGTGTAACACTGCCACCCAGTGCATATGCCTCGCCATTGACTCATGTTGACACCCATTGACCCTGACCAGATAAACTCCACAATGACAGTTCTCTGACAGTCACAATCTTATGAAAACATTGTTGTTTCTTGCGAGATTTCACTCACTTGACGATCTGTCTTTTGTATCTTTTCTAAAAGTTCACCACCACAAGTGACAGTGTTATCACCATCAGTAACAAGCAAAGCCTAAACAGAAGTTTATTTGGTCTGCAGATCAACACGGAAGAGGGGAACACACCCCCTCTGACATGTCAGGACAAACTGTAACATACCTGAAGTGAATGGCTGCCAGTGGAGGATGTGGTGAGCTGATGATAATCAAAGCAAGACTGCAACTATGGTCGGAGGACTGTGGTGCCAATAGTGTAAGTGTTACACAATTCATGAAATCAAGGCCGTCAAGCTTAAAACGGCCTATGGTGACAATGTGAACTAAGCACTTACATGAAATGAATCTTAGTCTACCTTCACCTGTCTGACCGCTATGTGATAATGATACAAATGAAGAGCGGAAATGTGTTTGCAGTGGAGGAAATACGACAGTGTGGTTGACTGCCTCCACCATCATGTGCTTCGTATGTTGGGTATTACTCTTGAATGAAGGTAATGAATAATAAAATTCAATAATGCTTTTAGCTAAAATCAGCAAAGCCTGCATTTTTACAACCCTTTTAACAAGTAATGGATATCTTACGTCTGTTAGGACAGATGAAAAGTTTAAAGTTGATCTTTCCATTTCTATTTTTCCTGTATCCACCTCTGATGAAATACTCTAATGCTTTGGTTTCTTTGAATAAGTTCATTTAAGCAGTACACATCTGTTGAAGGGTGCAGCTCTAAGCCATCACAGCGTATCCAACCTATTAATCACCTTCCTTTGGTTGTCAACATGCAACACTGACTCAGAGCATTGAATTAATCCAAACACTTCCGACACTGATCCTCAGAGAATTAATGTTACCCAACATCAACACGCTTAATCATCGATACAGTTCAACGGTGCCACAGTGTGGTAGAAATTGAGTATTACACCAATACGAGCAGCTGGTTTATCAACACTGCCATCCTCTGGCAAGTCTTTGTTATTGTTGCTTTGAGTTTTCACAGCAGACAGACCTGAGGGTGTTTCATTGAGGACTAAATGAGCACTTCTGCAGATTGCTGTGCATACTGCCATTTCCAGTGTTTATATAATTACCAGGATAGCTGAAGAGACACTGTTGGCAAAACCGGACAGACTGCAGGTCTCTGCAGGTTAAACTGAAAATCTTAATGGAAACAAAATTCAAGCGTAAAACCAGTTTCACTCCATAACACTACACCTATATATGACTAGCCATACACATAGAGAATTTTAGTAAAATAATCAATCACTCAGAGATTTTTTAATACAGATGTGCAGACACCCTAATGATTGGAGCTCAGCCATCTGAAAGATCTGCCCCACAATACCTGCCCTGCCATCAATTAGATATGATTAGGTGTCAGTGAGAAGAAGACGTTTCCAGTTCATCTCCTCCTGAATAGGCACAGCTACTTCACAATATTAGCTTCTCTGGCAGCCAATCCGACATGTTTTGTTTAATTACAGATTTAAGAAAAATACTGTCTGACTTTGAGGAAGTTATTCCAATATAACAAGGTGCTGAAACTGTATCATGAACAACACCCTTTTAATTACATCCGCACTGTATTTATTGATGAATCAATGCCAGAGAGTAGTTTACAACAGCAACAGGAAAAAAAACTTCAGACCTCTACATGCAGGGAAAAAGTTGTGCGTGTTTTAAGTTTTAACTGTAACATCAATGATGATTTGAAAGCTGTTTGAAGATGTCCTTGGGCAAACTACAGAGATAACGGTGCAAGTAACAGAAAGTCCTGCAGTTGACTGTCCTGATCAAAAACATATTTCAGATCTTCCCCGGGAAACTTCCATCCTCCATCTGCTCGTCCCATTTGGAAACCTGTTAAGAGACAGTAGAAACAAACGTTAGCCCTCTCTGACAAACTAATGCTTAACTTTGAATTGTTGCTTTACATCCACGGTAGTTTCCTGTCTATCACTAAAACACACCACCAACAGAGATTTGAGCATAAGGTTCACTCTTGACCTTGGGAATGGTATGTTTGTGAAAATAGTCTCACAGCTGTTACATCTGATGTCAAAAATCTCACCTCAAATTAAGGTTGGATTACGAGCTTTTCAGAGCTTTCAATTCCAGCTGTGAGGCTATTTTCGCAAAACATAAATAAATGATGGAATATGAACTCTAAAAGCAGTAAAAAGAGGCAAATTGTATTTACTTTATAGTCCTTTATCACATACAACTAAATGCATGTCTCAAAGAGCCTCAGATTCCAAGCGGCTATGTAGAGAAAACTGATCAAAGGTCAGTAACAGAACAAAATGAAGCAAAACCAAACACACAAAACAGAAGATCAAGAGGGTAGAAAACAACAATCCTATCTGGCCTACATAAGGTAGCCTCGTCTGTCCAGGACTAACACCTGAGCACACTGAGGAACTAGCAGAACTGGAATCCTGTAACTCACCCAGTTCAGGGGACAGAGGGTCTTGTAAACCCTCTGGTACCAATCACAGGGAGTCACATCCTGGTCTCTGGCTGACAGGGCTTTGGTGCACCTATGGAAATCTGGAGCAAAAAATAACAAAAGGCTTCAAGGTTACTCATCTGACACACCGCTCATACTAAAAACACCACAAACAACAAGTCACACAGATGG
Organism: Chaetodon trifascialis; assembly: GCF_039877785.1. NCBI lineage: Eukaryota > Metazoa > Chordata > Actinopteri > Chaetodontiformes > Chaetodontidae > Chaetodon > Chaetodon trifascialis. Next base: position 20,578,980 of record NC_092062.1, on the reverse strand, counting down.
AGGGACAGTCAGTACCAGCATGATGACGTCTCGACAGAACAAGTGAACGACAGGGGCTTATCTTGTTTTCTGCTTGTGCATATTATTAACAAGGCGTTTGTACCTTCTTTTAATTACCTTCCATAAAACTGGCCAATATTCCCATTGCAAAGATTAAAGACATACTGGTTTTTTCATTTCAATGAAGGAATCAAAATACTGATTACAGTTGAGCGTCAAAATGCTGTATTAATACGACCAATGTCATGTGGAGGTCATATTCTAAACACTTTTTCATGTGAAAATGTTCCTTACAGTTGATTGATGACTGACTTCCAAGCATTCACTCTCAGCTTTCTTACAGTGCACCATCTAAGTTTGACTGCTGTAGCTTTACAATATGTTCTAGATCTATACAAAGATTTTAACTAAACAACCACAAACCTGCTGATATAAGCACATTTTACTGATGCACCTTGTATCAAAATGTTGCATTCATCTGTAAATGCTTTGATACTAATTTCATGCATAATTTGATGTTTATCTAACATTACAAATTTTACAGAAGTACATTCATTCTTATACACATAATGACGAGTTCAGGCATCGATCAGTTTTCATCTGTAGTGCTTGCTCTATGTCTGAGCAGTTTTTTTTTTAAAGTCTTATGAGCAGGTAATCACAACATATTGATCCATGTCCTCACCCAGATAGTTCTGGAAACAGTTGCGGGTCTGGTTGGTGTTGGGGAATCGGGCGTCAAAGGGAGCAGTCCTGTAGTCCTTGATCTTCTCCTCAATATTCGCAGCCATCTTTATAAGCTTACAACGTCTACACGACACTGAAACAAGGTACAAGGCGGATATACTTAATGTTGCAACAAGCTCCTAAAACGCGTTAGATGACAGCTAACGCCAACAGAGCTATCACAGCGTAGTGTGTCAATGTTAGCTGGCTAACCTAAAAATAGCGTTGTGATCAAAGTTAAATTTAGGTTAGCCTTTACTCAACGCTCGTTTATCATACGAACTAAGGATAAACATAGGCAAGCTAGCTGATTAACTTTTGACCAAACAAATCTTAGAACTATGACACGACAACATAGCTTTGAATACAAGTTAGCATAGTTTACATAGCCTCGCAGACTTGCTAACAGCTAGCTCGTTGCTAATATGGTAGCATATCTGGATCTGATTGTTAGCTAAAATATTTGAGAACTCTTAGTTGTTCCAACAGTATTTGTTTGGTAGAACATTAGAAAGTCAGAGAAAGATGAAAGTTAGTATTAACGACGCCAGATTTATGAGTTACCAGCAGCTAACCTTGGGACGTTTCTTGTTCTGTCCTCGGTGCTCTCCGGAAAGATGTCCTTCCTGGTCACGCGCGCAAAGGATGCTGGGACATCGGGTGGTGGGAATGCCTGACACAGGAGACATCCCGTACCTAACGTTAGTTATCAGGTGTATAAAATCTGTTAAGTGAGCTTTATTGAGCTACAACGACTGTAAAATGATCAATGACACGTGTTTGCTCTGGGCATCATCCATGTTGTGACTGAAATTCAGCATAACATTCAGCTTTATTTATATAGCACTTTAAAAACCAGAGAGAAGGGAGGCACCTGTAGGGGAGAGGTCAGTTCAGTTCAGTCTAATGCAGCAGGGACAAAATAGACCAATTACAGTGAAATATCTAATATTGCTTTATTGATATTTTTCACCTCAGCAGTTAAATAGATCCATCCAAAAGTACATTTAGGAGAAGCAGCGTTGACAGGCTAGACAAACAGCTAAATTTAGTTATTGTTAAAGGTAAATCATTTTGAAACGTCACATTAGGTTTCCTAATCTTGGATGCAGAAATGGCCTCAACTCACAAGACTACAAGACTAACTGATTTCAAGGTAAAATCACCTTAATACAATACTCCACCTGAATATGTATCCTTATAGCATCAAATAGGCTTGTAAGTGGTAGACAAACTTGAGAGCTAATTTAAGTTTAGTACATTTTTCTCCAGAGGACTGCAGCTGTGGTAAGCTTGATTTTTCATTGCTTACAGTGAATTACAATTTTTTTAAAGTGGAAAAAAAGTATAAAACCAACACAATTCCTTTATTCATCTTTAATCTCATTGTGTGAGATATATAATAACTAATTGGCTTAGGTTGGGTATTTCAAGTCAAAATATATAAAGTCTGAGTCAAAGTCTTCTTCATTTTCTCAAGTGACATCTCAAAAAATAAGATTCTTGACTCAAGTCTTTGATGGGAAGAAAATACAACTTTTATGATGTAACCAGCACACCCTTTGAATTCCTTTGTTCACATATTTCTTTTCAATGTTTGACAACATCGCTCATTAAGCCTATATTCTGTATTTGCCTGTTCCACATGTGACTAAATCTGTCACGCCTCAGTCCCCCCACGCCTGGATGCCGTATGATTTACTGCTCAAAAATAACGACTGGTGAGAAGGCTAATGACAGGACTGATTTGTTGAATTAATATGATGCCAAAAGTGACGACTGAGATAATATCAGGCTAATGTCACAGTTACAGCACATGTTGGCCGCATTTGAATTGAAGTATTCTGTTGTCTCCTCCCTCAGTGGCTCCAGAAATCTGAAAACAGTGGAGGAGCCTTTGAAATGGGACAAGGGTTACAGAACCGTTATGACGTATTCGGTCTGGAAATGCAGATTTCGGACAATCTAGCCCCTGAACTTGGACACAGTGACAGTCCCCTTTCTCTTTCCATCGCCATCTTCCTGTCGAAGACGAGGTCAAAGATCACAGGTGTCTCTGTCGCTCCCTCCAGCTTCCTGTCTCACTGTGTGCATTTCCTTCATCCTCTTTTCAGCAAAAAACTTCAAACTGGGCTGCCTGCGTGTTCTGTGATGTGTTGCGATATTTGTTCTGAAATTGCAACGTAGTACCAGATTTAAATGGCCACAATCCTGATTGTGGCTTTAAGAGTCTGTTGTAATTAAACTTTATTAGGACAACACTGACACCTCATTTCTGTAATCTAGACAGACCAAAAGATAGGCATCTAGATGGCTTTGTGGTGTGCAATACAGTATATATCATTCCAAAAAAGATCTCAAACACTCGTGTGTGAGTGTGTGTGTGTAAATTCACCTTTCTCTTGCTTTCTACCAATCTCTCTCTCTCTCTCTCTCTCTCTCTCTCTCTCTCTCTCTCTCTCTCTCTCTCTCTCTCTCTCTCTCTCTCAGTCAGGATATAGGTGTTGTCCACTGCAAAGGAAGGAAATTCTGTCACTTAGAACAATGGGCCCGTTTCTCTATCTATAGACCCAGAGAGGCTGTGAGCCAGAGGGAGAGAGGGAGCAGATCTTGTCCAGTTAGAAGAAAAGGCTATTTCAGTAAAAAGAAGATCAACTCAATGGATATGGAGATTTAGAGATGTGCATGTAGATGTGTGACAAGTTTAGGCCTTTTGAAAATGGAAGTTTGTTGTGGGGAAAAGGAAGCACACAAAGTTTTTCGGTTACTTTGAGCTGCGTATTTGCATTTCGGCGGCTAAGAATCATCATAACGCACTGTAGAAGGATCAGAAGTAACTGTGGGTGAGTCTTTTCAAAATCTCAGACCAAAAAGCATTTGAATGTCTTTTATGTACCACTTGGATTTTGTGTTTTTCAAAATATTCCACCACAACATGAAGGACTCATGCTCATTAAAAAAAGGGATCTTGGAGAATGACAACAGCCGATTTTAGGTGCAGACAGACATGTCAAAATATGAGATTTGCAGTCTGGTGAAATCATACTTGAGTTTGTCAGTTGCATTCATCTGGTAGTTTTCCAGAGGAATACAGTGATTTTGTTTAGACCTCCAAATTCCATCTGTAAGGGGGGGGGCAAGTGTGAGCCTTAATTTTGATGGTAATTTACATAGAAATAACACTGAGAAATGGACAGGCAGTGACCTTTGGAGTGGGTATTTCCCTGTCAGTGTAACAGCTGGACCTGAGTCCTAAAAAAGATGCTTCCTGTTTGAGAGTGGGAATTCACGCTATGACTTTCAGGGGCTGATTGGGGTGTTGTGAGTTAACGTCTCTCTGTTTGTTTTCACCATGTTGACAACCTGTTGTAGGTATCCTGTTGGTATTTTTTGATGGTGACATCATGCCATTGTTATATTGTTTCAATCCTGGCATTGCTGACACACACGTTCCTCACGACTGGATTAAGCAGATGATACACTGCAGATTATTGAGTTAAAAAGCCACATGTTTTCTGCATGTCTCTCTGTCCCTCTGTCAGATGGAGGGGTCTGGCAGTCCTCGCTTCAGAAAGCTCCATTTCCCAGTGGGTCTGTGGATCAACTCGCCCAGGAAACACTTTGCCAAGCTAGGGGGTCGCTGGCCAAGCGCCATCTCTGTCAAGTCAGTCTGAAGTTCTCTTGAACTCACTTGTTTAAATCTCCTGTTTTGTTTCTGTGTCATGTGTATTTGTTCTCAGGTTATGCCACGTTCATGCCATTATTGCTTGGTTAGAGTTCTGTTCCCATTCTAAGTATTGTTGAATGAAGAGTTTATGCATTGATGTCATCTTATCTGACTTCTGATGTCATTAGCATCCTTCCAACTCTGTAACCTTTCCCTTGTATTATTTTAGTCCTTGTTGTTTGTCTGTGTTTAGTCAGTCATAATTCACAGCTGACTGGTCCCTTCCTTTCTCCTTCCTCTCTCCTCCATCTGTCTTCCCCTCTCTTGTTCCCAGGTCGACCACCAGCTCTGACGCAGCCTCCCTCCACGAGGCCCCTTCTGCTCCTTCCTCTTCCCTTTCTAACTCCACCCCCTCGCTGGCTTCCCCTACCCCATCCCCATCTCCTTCCCCGGCCTTCCTCAGGCCACGGCCTGCTGGGCCCCAGTCCCGCACAAAGCGCCTATCCCATCTCTTCCTGCGAGGGCGCTCGAACAGCGACCGGGACCGGGCGGTGGGGGAGAGGGAGAGAGAAGTTTGGGCTCATTCAGCTGCCCCCTCTTCGCATCACTACTTGCCCCCTGCCTCTTCCTCTGCCCCAGGCCTGATCAAGATCTACGGGGATGCCCTCTCCAGTGGGGCCAACTATCGCTCCCTGCTGGCCAACATTCACTCCACGGCCAGCCAGCTCATCGCTCAGGTCATCACCCGGTACACTGAGAGAGAGAGGGAGGAGACAGATGACGCAGGTATGAGAGAGGGAAATTTTCTCTCACTTGGACCTCTGCTGTGACCCATTACTGGGAATTGTTTGCTCAAAATTTTTTAACCAATTGGGAATGACTTAATACAAACATAAACCCCAGTGTTATGGAAAAATAATTACCCCCCCCCCCTTCCTCCATTACCTTCTAGTTCTCCAGAAACACAGCCCAGAGGACTTCCTGTTGTGTGATGTCATTGGAAAGCCCATCCAGCAGCCAGATGGAGCTATCAAATGGGAGACAGAGTGCCGGAGAAGTGTTGCCCCATGGGAATGTCCCTTGTTGTTAGTGGACATGTGGCGGCCTAAGGACGGATTTGAGCGGCGCTTTGAAATCCAAAGAAAGGAAGACTATGAAAGAGAAGAGCGGGAGAGGGAGAGGGAGCGTGAGAGGGAGGGCGAGAACTATCAAGGTATGTTTAAGACTCAACAGGCAGGTATGTAGCATGCAAAGGAGCTCTTAAACATGACGTAGAGTCCGACTAACCGATCCTCTGATTGTCTGGGCAACAGGTGTGCGCTGGCGGCGGAGCAGGATGTCGTCAGGGGGCGGCCCAGAGGAGAGCGAACGTGGTCACCGCGGGAGGAACACGGAGCTCAGGAGGAGCATCAGTGACATGAACCTGAGTCTGCGGCGTCGACAAGGCAACCATGTCAGCAAAGACCCACGTGGCTCCGGCAACCGGCCTAACAACAATGGAGGGGTGCAGGACAGGAAGAACATCGTGAGCATGATCAACCCACAACCAGGAGAGGTAAAGAAGACGATGTGGTGAGAAAGAAATGAATGAATTGTGCATTTGGTGTTCTAACCATCGTGTCTTCACCTACTTTTTCAGGTTAGAGCTTCAAAAGCTGAAGCTAAGGTTGGGTGGACGAACCAGCCAGCACAGGACGAGAGGGATTATTCAAACTGTGACCTGGAAGTGATGTCACAAAGTCTGATCCTTCCACCCACAGACCGACCCTACTTTCTGTTGCTGCAAGGTTACGACCAGAGCAAGGCAAGACATGCTGACAGATGATATCGCACGCACAAATACTCACAAACAACACCCACACACACGTACACTATGCAAACACAGGTCACACACACACACATTTACTTGTTTACTCTGTCATAAGGTGCATTCACACTGATGTGCAGATATGCAAACTAATAGGCATGTTGTAGAGGATTTGTGCAGATGTACACGCGTGCACACACCCCGTACATGACATCATACCTGCATGTCTGTAATCGCCACATACCATCAGGGTTTCCATCACTCAGCAGGCCTCTCCCATTCAGCATCCTGCACAAAACAGCCCCAGAACAGCACAATGCCTCAACAATTTATCCAACGAAAGCACAAAACCCCTCTGTGTACATCACTCGCACACAATGACCTCACACAGGTCTCCATTGTAGCAAACTGTGACACACTTCGTACCTTATCAACTGCCTTCTGTTCAATTTAACTCCTCTAAGATGGAAGATTGATATAAACCATCGCACTTAAAGATAACAGACCTCCCTGACTTTCCTCTGCTCTCCGCTCTGTGTTTTGTTCAGGATTTTGTTTTGTACATCATGGTGGGACATACGCATGTGTTTGGAAGAAAGCCCACAATGAGGGAGCGGGAGAAGGATAGAGAGAGGGAGAGGAAGGGGAAGAGGCTTCTGAAGGTGGAGACGTTCCTCTCTGCTCCTGACCTCTTGGCCAGACATTTATTGGTCAGGAGAGACTCGGCTGTTCCCGAGACGCCCACTGGACAAGGTACTAAAACAGTCACTGATTTATATCATACTTAGATTCATGGTGCACTTGTTGCATTACAGTGGACTTGATGTAATTTCATTTTATTGTAGCTTTGATGCGGCCCTTCAGAGGAGGTGAAGTCACTCACAACGGAGTGGCCCTTTACAGGGAGACGGTCTTAAAGCCAGGGGATGTGATTGGTCTGGGGAGCCACTTCCTCTTCCTGTATCGTGACCCCCGTGTGGTTCCAGCTCCACCGCTGGCACTGACCCTGCCATGGCAGGCGGATGTCTCCACCACCTGCTGCCCCTCAGGGTTGGTGGACAGACAGGAAGCACTAAGGCAGTACTTGGGATCTACAGAGGCAGTTCTGAAGTTCCACCCTCGTCACGCAGATTCCCTGTTACAAGTGAGACAGGAAGAAGGAACTGTAGTGTTTTCTAGCTGTCCTTGTACTGCTTATCTGTTATTGTGGCCTTGATGACATACATTGTTGTGTTTATCCCTTACTTTTCTCCTAGGAGATAATCTCCAAAAATTCCTCTCCAGACTCTGGGGGCGGGCCTTTAGCACCTGCTTATCTCCTGTCAATCATGATAGATCATGCCTCCAAACACCTGGACCCCGCTCTCACACCACAGATATTACTCAAGTCAGCCAATCTCATTAAAGAAATTGTCTGGGTAAGTAAAGAAAAAAAACCAGCTTGATATGTAAAATAAAATATGTCATGTGGGGTGCAGCGTGGACCTTTATTGTATGTCATCTCCCTTCCTCTCATTTTCTGTCATCTTTCTGCTGTTAGCTCTGTAATCAAGGCAGAGAAATGTCCAATAAATACTAAGAAAATCCTACTCAGGTACAGTGGTGCTCAGAGCTAAATGCTAACATTGGTAAACTAACTCACAATAACAGTGCTAACCTACTGATGTTAAGCAGATATAAGATGTTCACCATCTTTGTTTAGCATTTGGTAATCAGCACTAAACACAAAGTGCAGCTGAGGCTGATGGAAATGTAGATTTGCGGGTATTTGGTCATGAACCAAAGTATTGGACAGTGGATGTTTTGACTTGATGAAGGTGCTAGATTAAAGGTCAGGGGTTCACCAAAGTTATTATTACTGAACCTAGATGGGAAATAAATGTCTGAACCAAATTTCATGGCAATCTATCCCATAGTTGTTGAGACATTTCACTCAAAACTCACACTCATGGTAGTGCTTGAGGAAAAGTCAGGGATGACCAACGTCAGAGGGATTTCGTTCTCTGGGTAGCATGAATGTCAGTCCGTCCAATATCTGAGTTATTTCAGCCTGGACCAAAGCAGGGATCCCACCAACACTGCCACTCATAGAGCCATGCTAGCCTGGCTACAAAACAACAGCTCAACATGTAAAATGAGCTGTGGCATGTTAACCAACATGATAAAACACCTCAAAGCTTTAGCAGCAGTTCATCTCTGGAGCTCATAACAAGTGAACCATTATTTACTGACTGCTTGTCAGAAAACATCAGGTCGGCAGGTTGAGAGGGGCACATTCAGTGAGACAGAAAAACCAGCAGACAGACGTTTGCCGTTCATTGTGGCCTGCTACGTTGTGGACAGGAGCGAGGATGAGCTGATGTCACTGCCCTTCTGCTGGAAAATGTGGTGTAATTGTCCTGGCTACAGGGCTAGACTGCTCCCCCTCCTCCACCCCCACACTAAGCCAAGATGTCTCTCCTCTCTTCTGTCTCCAACTCTCTTTACAGGATAACATTAAGGAATTTGGGGATAAGCATCCCACGCAAAAGTAAGAACATTTTTGTTCTACGTCATGTTTCCTCTGTTTAGAGATCTCCTGCTGAGTGATTCATGATACATTTGTGCCTGTGCTGTTATGTCTCTGGTAAATTTTTGTAGTATGATGAAAGCATTTTAACACAGTGATGTTGGAAACTGGCTGAAATATAGTTGAGTAATGATAACTCAGTCTATTTTTATTCAGTGTGCTGCGCTTCTCCTTCAAAATGCAAACAAAACACTGACAGGAGAATGTTCACAATCATTTTACAGCTCATATAACTTTGACATCACATAATTGTGTCCAGTTCCCCAGAGCAAGAAGGTGAGATAAGCACGCCAAACGTCCTGAAACTGTCATCTGACCTTCGACCCCTGATGTTCTGGATGTCAAATGCCACAGAGCTCCTTAACTTCTTCCAGGTCAAAGTTGAAGCCATGGAGAAAGAGTGGGAGTTTGAAGGTGAGAGTGATTAGCAGCTGTGACCGTTAAAAGAAATGTCAGACCTTCGGGAATGTTAGAAATTAGAGCAGACACAAAATCCTTAATTCATTTTAATGATTGTGTCCTGAAAGCCCCCGGAGACCCTCTTCTGACAGCTGACATGGACACCTGCTCAGAAGCTCTGGCACAGCTGGATGATGTCATTATGCACACCTTCCAACAGTGCGTGTATCACCTCACCAAGGTAAGACAAACGCTGTGTCCCAATTCCACACTAATTCTGCATGCTGCCTTTCTAATTGTCACTGTGTACAGTTTTAGCAGTTAGTAGACAAAAAAATCCTCATAATTTACCATCTGACATGTGCGGCGCCAGATGTCAATCAAACTGGTACTTTGGAAAGCCACTGCCAATTAAGCCCCACACAGAGACAGCAAAATGTCTTTCTTAAGAGTTAAGAAAAGGCTTTTTTTTGTTTTCCAAGATTCTGGAGCTGTCTCACCACCACCCACAATTTATTTTAATTTTTTCCAGCTGTGAGCTGCTCCTCCATTTCCTTTGTGCTTTGCATTCTGGGAGAATAATGCATTAATAGGACGTTTGAAAATCAATCGTATTTAGTATGCTTACTGTCTAATTTCAGTAAGCACACCACCCACTAAAAACCTGCTTAGGATTCGAATGTATGATAGATTCGGGACTTGTCTACATGTCTACAGCCACGCTGGAGGCTCACATGCCCACAGTGACAAAGCTAACATGCTGATCTTCAGCAGCTATGATGTTAAACAAGGTCAGCATCTTAGTTTAGCGTGTTAGCTTGCAAATGTTTGCTAATTAGCACTAAACACAGTGCAGTGCAGAATCATGGGTATGTCATGTTTGCAGGTAATTAGTGATAAACGACAAAAAAACATTTGACCTGATGACAGCGCCAGAAAAAATCAGCAAAGTTATTAGAATTATGTGTACGAAATGACATGGCAGTCCATCCAATATTCGTATTAAACATCCATCCATCCATTGTTTATACCCGACTATCCCTTTTGGGGTTGCGGGGGGGCTGGAGCCTATCCCAGCTGTCAATGGGCGACTGGTCACCAGTTGATTGCAATATATATATAGACAAACAACCATTCACGCTCACACTCACACCTAAGGGCAATTTTAGAGTCACCAATTAACCTAATGAGCATGAGAGAACCCAAGCATTGCCCGGAGAGAACATGCAAACTTCACACAGAAAGGCCCCGTCCGACCCGGGGATCGAATCGGCGACCTTCTTGCTGTGAGGCACGTGCACCGTGCCGCCCCTCGTATTAAACACATGAACTAAATTCCTTTCCTTTCTGTCCACAAAGACCCTGTACTCACTCCTTCCAGCTCTCCTGGACACCAACCCATTCTCCAGCGAGGAGAAGGAGAAGGAGAAGGATGGAGGTGCAGAGGGAGAAGAGAAGAGAGGAGAGGAAGGCGAGGTGGACGATGTGTCCACCTTACCGCCCAAAGTTGCAGGGCTGGTGGAAGTGTATCGCTGCTCTCTGATGCTGTCACGGGAGGCGTGTCTGTCCCCGCCCCTCACCTCCCAAACCTTTGGCTACCTCTTCTTCTTCACCAACACCTCCCTGCTCAATACTTTGCTGGAGAGAGGTGAGAGGTTAAAGTGGGCTGATTTAACTTTTGCTGAACTGAACAGATGAGAAGAGTCAAACAGTCATATTAATCAGGAATGCCAGTTTTATAGCAATATCTAGTTTCTAATATTAGCTAACAGTAAGCTAATGGTCATACCAGACCAAGTAAGGCTGTATCCACAAAGAAGACTAGACTGGGTTATTTATTCTTTCAAAACTGGTTCACTTTAAAGGTCAGAGTTCCTCTGAGTCACATTATCAGCAGGGTTATTAGTGCTGTCTGCACGCTAATGTAGAAGTCTCCCGTGTTATTATTGTCAAACAGAATTCTATCCAATTGCGTGTTTTTCGGAAATTGACTTTTTTTTCTTTCTGTTCTCTCCCATTAGATGGGCTATTTTCGTGGTCCAGAGCAGTCCAGATCCGTACAAACTTGGACCTGGTTCTGGACTGGCTACAGGGGGCGGGATTAGGAGACATAGCCTCTGAGTTCATGAAGAAACTGTCAGTCACCGTCAACTTCCTGTGTATCCCCAAGACTCGACTTATCCAGGTAACACAGGGACATGCACAGTGTGACTTCTAAGCCCTACAGCCAAAGAGTATTGACTGTTATCTCTCCATTAAACTCTCATCTTCCAGTCGTCCTGGACCTCTCTACAGGAGGACCATGTCTTGTTAAGCCCTTCACAGCTACACCACCTGCTCACCCATTACAAGCTGGGTCCAACCAGAGCCCCACCGGCATTATGGGCCCCTCCACCAGGCACGGAGCTGAGCGGAGGTAACACATAATAAATAAAAATAACAAGGGTGAGAATTCAACCATGCAATTGAGACAGTGAAATTATCTCTTATGCCAATTGTTTGTTTTCCTTTTGTGATTTTTCAGACATCTTTGAGAGCTTCCTGGACCACCCTCCTCTAATCCTGCCAAACGAGACTCCACGCCTTGACCTTTCCAAGCCAATCCCAAGCTCTGAGCTGCAAAAGGAAGTGACACGTCTCCGCACCTTCTTGTGGGGACTCGACCAGGATGAGCTCCCTGCCAATCAGAGAACTCGGCTTTGAGGAAGCCCATATTTGTCTCTCCATGGATGTCTCGTAGGAGTAAAAAGAATATCACCAGAAACAGCAAACCAAAAAAATGCACTCCACAAAAAACATAAACTGGACATGTTTTCTCTGTTTTGTTGCCTGGTTCTTGCAGTTTTTTCATGACATTTCCATATCAATTCATTTATTCATTTAGATATTTTCGAGTAAGAGAAATGTATTGGCTTTGGTATGTCTTTATAAATTTTATTCTAAAACAGGGAGTGAAACACGACGGCTGTTAGGTCACTTACTGTTTGGCTTGGCTTTCACGTATGTTTTAAAACTACTTGTTTTGAATAAAATACTGAATTCTAGTCCGAACAACAGTCAGTTTCTGCATGATCTTTGACAAGCTTGTTTCCCACAGTGGGGCCCCTTGGGCTTGGCACCCGCCTCATCTTCAAACACCAAAGGAATATTCCACAAGGTGGCAATGCAGGACTCATTCCCCTCTGACGCTAAATGATGAGTCTGCAGGTAGAACTGCTTGACTAAGGAGGCAATCAAAGGACCGCTCCAAAGGCTCATTCTCATTTCCTGTAATAATGGTAACATTCTACAAAGGGTCATGACTCAAGCAAGCAAATGAGACTGTGACTACCACACATAAAGGCTACCTTTACCAAGGTGATCTGTCATAAAGGTAAAAGCTGGTGACTTACAGTAAGAGCAGGGGGAGATTTTCATTTCCCTTTGGTTGGTGTGACACACTCAAGTGGTCTGATTGGTAGGATTTCCCATTTCACTAATGTGGTTCAATACACTGGGCCTTTTAAAAAAATCCATCTCATTTGGCAGAAATTAGCAAGTGGCTGCCATGTGCAGACATCAGACAGGTGATATCATCAACAGGAGTGAGTAACATCTTAGCTTGAACCTGACCTGTCACAAATTTGTAATATCCAGTCAATTTCACCGTCTAGTCAGCCAGACTGCTTTAGAAACCACTTTCTTTGTTTTTAGAGTGAAGCTCTATGACGTCTTGACAGACCCAAGTTATCACGCTCCTCCTCTGGCGTCCGGCCAAATGGCTTCCTTTCTTCCGGTCAGCTTCGCAGATGAATTCCTTTACGGTAAAAAGCTAAAAAAAAATCAGTCTCGTGAGAGACCCCTGCTTACATCATCACTGTTGCCTCCGGTTCTGTCTCCCCAATTTCTTACTGTGCTGACATAAGAAAAACATGCTATTGAGAAAGGCCGCTTATAGGTCATGAATCACGAGAAGAGGCTCCCTGTGGTCACATTTATCAATTAAGTGATTGTAATCACTCTCATTTGAAATTCAATGTGGTTTATGAGTGAGAGTGAGACTGTGTTTGTGTGCTAATTTCAAGTTTCCAGTAATGCCAAACAGATGTAGTCTGTAGCTTTATAATTAAACACAGATGGGGTTCAGACTGGTATCGGTCTATGCTGATTGTACAATATTACAATAGTCTTTGATACAATACGGTGACCAATATCTGAGTACTATCAAGTTGCATGTAAGGTTTAGTAAGCCAGTGACACACACACACTTTTCTGTGATCTCAATCACTGACACAGACAAAATGTCATACACACTTTCACCCAGAATTGTGTAGTCATACTCACAACCCTCTGTCTCTCTCTCTCTCTCTCTCTCTCTCTCTCTCTCTCTCTCTCTCTCTCTCTCTCTCTCTCTCTCTCTCTCACACACACACACACACACATGCACTAAGTAGAGTTCTTAACCCAGGTGCAGAGTCCCACACCTGTTGTAGCAGCTCTCTGTAATTAGCTCAACGCAATTATCATTGGTGGATGGAGGGGGGCGTGTGTGTGAAGACAATGGGGCAGTTATTCTCTCCCTATCATCTCCTTCTCTCTCCCTGCTCTCTCCCTGTCGAGTAATGAAAGATTCTTCCATTCTTCAAAGAGACGGAGTTTCCTACAAAACAGCTGAGTCAGAGGAGAAAAGAGAGAAGGATGAAAAGAAACAGAGAACAGTAGGGAGGCAAGTGCGGTAATGCAATGCTGCTGGTGTGAGGCCCAGTGGACCACAGTGATTGTGTTCACTGTTGTTACACACAGGAGTCATTTTCAGGAAGCGGAGAGGGCCCATGGCTCTCACACTTAATGCTAACAGCTACAACCTGGCACGGCCTCAGCATCTATTTGTGATCTGGTAACACTATACCTGAGCCCTGCGTCATCCTAAAGCCCTCAGTATAAGGAGGTTTTTCAAGTCATACGTCAGGGGAAAGGCCAGAATGTGATGACTGTGGGGCTACTGATGGAGGTTGTGAGACATGTTTTATCAGGGAAAGTGTGAGAGTTTAAGTCAAAAGTAGTCATCATCGACAAATATTTCGGGGTTCCGGGATAAATTTTGTTTTTTTAATCCTGGTCTCACATGGCAAGGCGAGCAATACTTTTATGAGTGTGGCTTCCAAGAAATAAAGCCAAATGTCTCATTTGGGGTCACAGACTGAAAATATTTAAAGACCTGGCCGTATGAGACACAGTCAGCAGAGAGTCAGCTCTCATCTGAAACAAAGTCAGAGCGGAATATTGTACATGGCTCCTGGCTAAGTCCTGTGTTAAGGCCAGGAAGGAAACAAGAGAGCAGGGAAATCTGTGTTAGGTTGCAGACAGACAAAAAGACAGACTGGGGGTGTAGGAATCTGCACGAGGTTTGAGACGAGCGGTGAGAAGGTCAGAGGTGCCGGGGGGGGAATCAGTTAGCTGCAGACAGACGACGGACTGTGGCTGCGGACTTTAGGTGGAGGAAATGGACAGCGGGGCCTCAGTGAGATGACTAAAAGGCCAAGAGAAAAGCCTTGATCTGTTTTCTCCTGTTACGTCACCTGAACGTGAAATGCACACATAAACACACAAACTTTTTTTTTCTGGTCCACACATGCTTGCCCCTACACACAAATGTACACGGGCGCACGCAGGGATATAAAGAAGCCCTGTGAGGTCAGATCCACCAGGCTGAGGCTGTCCACTGTTAGTAGGACTAGCCAGCTAAGCCTCACAGTCTCACTGGCTGCTACAACCACCACCACCAACCACTGTACCCTGCCTTGCCCTGCCCTGCCCTGCCCGGCCTCCTCTCCACTGGCGGCTGTCTGTCCTGGCCTGCTGCTGCTGCTGCTGGTACTCCGGGGCAGCAGAAGCAGCAGCAGCAGCAGTGTTTATGTGTGTGCTCAATTTGGGACAGGGCCAGCGCCACCAATTTGGAACTGGTGGTCTTTTCCTCTTTTCTAAAATGTCCTCATCTACCTTTCCCCTCCTTTCTTCTCCTTTCCTCCTCTTTTCCTCCCTCTCTCTTTCTCTCTTATTCTCGCTCAGTATGTTTCTTTCGGGCCGGGGGGCCTGTGGGCCTGTGGGTAGGGGCCTTATTCCATCAGCCTGGGGCTTCTGTCAGAGGCTTGTTCCATTTTGCGTCATGGTGTTGACTGAGCGGACCCCACACTTAACTCCCATAGAGCTATGGGGTTGGGCGGCAGGGCGGCCGGCGCGGGCTAACGCGGCCCCGTGTTCAGCGTGGTAATCTGATGGCCATGTTTATTTTATGCAGCTCTCCTTTGATGGAGCAGAAAAAGTCTTTGGGCTTTTTGTTTCAGCACTTTCACTGCCAGGTCAGAGGTGCTCGCCGTGGTTACGCTCAGGAAGAATAATATTTGCCCTTATACTCGCTCCAAACAGGCTTTTTTCCATATTAGTGTCAGGGATACTCTCTGGGTTTCTGCCTTCCACTGATTCGGCACATTGGAGGTGAAGGGTGGTGGGGGCCCGCACCTCAAAAGCATCGCTCCCTGGAGGATAATGAGGGTGTTCCACAGGTCGTCCCCGGGGCTTGTTCCTATACCCCTGAGTGAACCCCTGTCACACTCCGCTGCAGATCTGAGAGACAGCCCTGCAGCCATATATATATAAGTCCCAGTAGTGAAGGAAAACACATACATAAACACATGAAAACACTCTCCCTCCTGCTTGGCTGCCCCGGACTCCACCTCAGCTGTCAGTCGTCCAAACCTCCCAGGGGTTCGTTTTAATGGAGTTACCAAAAAAACAGAGTTACCTTTCCTTGTCTGCCTGCGCCTTTCACTGCCTCACCCCAAAGCTCACACACCCACCTATCTTTCTTGTGTCAGCTGTTTCAGATGGGTCGAAAAGCCAGGGAACCGCACAGAGTCATTAGAAGAGGCTTTGACCTAAACGTACAAGAGAGAGGAAACCGTCCACGTTCACTGGATCGAATTCTGACCCTAATTTGTTCTGCGCAACCACATCATGAAGTACAAATAAAGTCTCATGTATTGCCCCTCATCACAATGTTCTGCGCTTACTGTGTTGAGCTTTACAATGTTGATCTGACCTGGGAAAGTGTTCTCCGAGTGGCGACTTAACAGGACTCGCTTTGTCACGCAAGAGCGCTTTTGACTTTGAAGATTAATTAGTATGTAGCCTTAGAGAAAAGAAGCCCAGATTGTGGCTGGAATATTGTTGATCTAGCTCGATTTTGTTATTGTAATTGGCCAAGGTTTGTGCTGTCATCATGATATTACAGGAATGAATCATTGTCATACAAGATAAGACACCCTGGGGAGTTTTATATGGATAATGTTTCATTTCCTTCTCGGTTGTTCATTATTTATGATCTGAATACAGAAAAGACTGGGTTAAGGCCAGATGGGAACAATAAGCACACATACACACACAGACGCATGCATAAACAGAAACTAGATCACCATCAACTGACTTCGACTCTTATCTTTCCAATGGAGATGAATGGAAAACTATGTACAGGAAGGACTGTTTACACCTCCTCCATATATCCCATCATCCACCTTTCTGTTCTAACACATTTGGCATGTTTCTGGCCCCCCGTGTGACTGTGAGGTATGTGCTTACTCACAGACGGAGCCTGTACTCTGATGTAATTCAGGGGAAACAGGGAAACGAGAAGTGGGGGGGGGGGGGGCTACCTTGGTGGTAGGTAATCCAATCCCACCTCTTGCAATTTAGCAGCTCAAAACAATTACCGACCGGCTGCCCCCAAATCAGCACCAGCAGCCAGACAAAAGAGAAGTAGCGTTGGCGTGCTAATAGACGCTGATGTAAAGTCAGATTTAGTAGGCCACTACAGAGAGGAAGCTAATCTGGATCAGGGTTTGGTAATGTCGTGCTCGCTGTTGAAACGGAGCCTGAAAGCCTCTGCAGATGGCACCGTGTGGGAGACAGTAGAAAAGCCGGGTCAGTGAGTCATAAAGAGGTGCTGTCGGTCAAATCCAAGGATTCATCAGCCAGAAATCTGCCTGTGAGATGTGCGTGTGTCCTACTCTTCCCACTCACTGTCACCCAATCAGGGGCTGATTAAAGGGGATCGCCTTTCCTGTGAAATGCCTCTATCTCTACTCCCGCATCCTGTCAAGCAGTTGTCCCTTGCTCACGCCCAACACCCTTCAGACGGGTGATCGCCTGTTTTACGTCTTTGCCATCGCTATCTGTGTTCGGTCATTCTCCTCCATGGCATCGCTTTTTTTTTTTTCTGATCCCAGCTCTATCGCTGCTCATTGCTTCTTTTCTCCATGACCGTTTCACCTATCTTTCTCCACTCATCCCAAACCCTTCCCATTCCTTTCTTTTCTCTTTTCATGTGTCACCATCCCATCCTCGTCATCACTCTCAGCTTCCAAGGATAGAAACTATCACTGTGTTTATTGTCTCAGTGTCAAACATAAACCTGTGTCTGTCCAGGCATCCTGTTCCATCCCCTCCCATCCCACTCTTTGTCGTCATCCCTTTCATTTCTTCCCAGTGATTGTCCATGGGTCTGTTGTTTCTGGGCTTTTAGTCCAGTCTGCTGTGGGGAATTTCCTTCTTATCGTTCACTGGGCCATTCTTTGCATTCCTGGCATGCTTCCCGGCACTACCGGGGGTCCTGCCAGATGCGAGGGCGTCTGTAATACAAGGCAGACGCTGAGGCCAAGTGACACCATTCATACATCCAGCGGTGACCTTCTGATGAGAACGGACAGACATGATTGATGAACAGAAAGAGGATGAGGAGCCAGGGAGAAGAGGGAGTGGGAGACATAAAAAGACAGTGGCAGCGGGGGCGTAATGGTAATGCGTGTGAACTCTGTGCCAAAAATAGAACATTCTGGATAGTTTTCATTTCTAAATCCTTGACTCATGGACTGTTATTGATAAAACCAGACATGAAAAGCATTTAAATACCTCCTGACAGAGCGGTTTGTGGCTAATTGGGAACAGCAGGGGGTCAAAGTGCACACAAACACTGGGAACAAGAATAGCAAGATTAGAATAACTTTCATGTCATTCCTCTTAGTCACAGCCCTCCAAGGATAAAGGTGGTTCTCTAACTGCACACTAAACAAAGCTTTTGTTAGTTCCCACAATGAACGAAGGTCAAGAGAATAAAACCGGAGAGACGTTGGGATTGTGACAGGTCGTGCAGATGTACAAGTAAAAGATGGCCGTCTCAGACTTGTCAGCTGGAGATAGTGATAATGGTGGTTATGAAGAATGCACGCAAACACATCACTTCCATATCTTTCACTCACTATTCCAGAGATTAGATAGTCTGTCCAAGAGGCATGAGGGCTAGATAGTTCACAGTTTATATAAACATTTACAGTAAATGTTTTCCTTCCAGAAGAAAATGCAAAAAAAAAAAAAAAAACCCAAACTGCGATACGACAACTGCAGAAATTTCAATCTAAAAAAGGAAGACAGTGTGTCTTCTGTGCCGTGTTTTCACCGCTTCAAGTCAAAGTCACTTCAAACCAAAGTTGACATTTCAGTGAACTTGAGGTCCGCCTCCCCTCCCTGTGCGGTCAAAGCACAGCCTACTGAATGTGGAGAGAGGTCTTTTTGATTTACAAACATTTTCAAATGCACTCTGCCTCCAAACTGTTGTGCTCAACTCTCCCATCCGTGTTCGTACGTGATTTCAAAACATAAACAGTGACAACGTGCGGATATGAAATTTCCTTTCCTGTGTTTGCTCTTCGTTATGATGAAATTTACACACTCCGCATGGCTGACGCACAGGAAGTGGTCAGTGGAACGACGGGAGAATCAATACAGCTGGCCATGTGCTCTGTTATAAGTAGTGTTATCTGCCATCATTGTTGTAGGAGGTTGATTTATGATTGTCGTCGTGTAACAAGCGTTAATTTAATGAACAGCCCGTGATGGAGGGGCCCGATGTGCGTCAGCCTTCACAGAAAACAGCCAGGCCATGTCAGGTTAAAGGGGGTAGTGGGTTATAAATTGTTTTAAATACTGGAGTGAACTGTCTAACAGACGTAAGCATATGTGTGTTTCTGTGAGTTTGTTTGTGTGTGTGTGTGTGTTTGTGTGTGTCCATCTGTCTGCAAAAGGGCATCCTCCCACCCCCCCATGTGACTGAGGTCACGTCACATTGACAAAGTGACTCGGTGGAGCCAGCTGCGACGTCACACCAGTCCTCTTCCTTTTGTCTTCCCGCTCCCCTCACTCTTTCCCCATCACCGCTCCAGGCCCCGCTGCCCCCTTGCACACACACACACACACACACACACACACACACACACACACACACACACACACACAGAGCCCTCCCCCCTTCCCCCTGAGAGTTTGTCAGCAGCTTCCGTAGAATAACACGACAACAGACTCAGTGTGTGGCTGACGCAGACGCACGGCGCGCCGGCAAGTAGTGGTCAGCTCTGATACAGTATACATCACTCACACACACAGATGTAGTAACTCACCACAGACACAGTGCAAGACTGACAAAGAGACAGAGAATGCACAAGTAATGTCTCCCGGATAACTATTCTGCACGCTGAGGAATGCACCAAAAATAGCACCTTCACTTTCTTTCTGCTCCCTTTTCTCTCTTGCTTTTACGATGAAAAGTTCTGCACTGGTGCAGAGATGTTGCAGCCAGGTGATAAAAATAATTCACCGTTTACACGCACATGCTGAATTACATGTGCTTTCATTGTTTAAAGCTCGTCCTGTGCACCAGACTGCACCGGAGAAAGACGGGGGGACCAGGAGGAGAGGGGGATGCGAGGTGGAAACGAGTGAGTGAGTGTGTGAAAGAGAAAGTAAGAGGGAGCTGAGGGGAAGCAGTCTGAAAAGAGGAAGAGATGGGGAGAGAGAGGGACGCAGACAGGACACGCAATGACAGGGGAGGAAAGAATGTTTAGGGCGACTGAGAATGGCGGTGAGAGGAGCGGGAGGGAGAAGCGGAGGAGAAAGCGAGAGCTCTGAGACAGGCCTGGGCTCTCCGGTGTATTAACACCAGTCTGAGATGGAGGGAGCAAGCAGGGTAGATGGAAAGAGTGTTTGCACAGTAAAAAGTTCCTTTTGCGTGGGTTGCTTGCTTCCCGCTGTACCCTCCTCCTCCTCCTTCCTCTTCTCCTTCTCACACTCTGTCTGTGACCTATTGCTTCAACTAATTCATTCAGAGATTTCCTCACTGGCAGACGCCAAACTGCTTGTACGCAGTGAGAGGGGAACGTGAGCAGGTGAGCAACGCAGAGAGGGAGAGGGTTTCGGCTGTTACACATGCATGCACGCACGCACACACGCATGCACACGCACACACATACAGTGTGTTTTGTCACATACCATGGGGTTTGGTTTCCAAACAAAATGAGCCTCGTAAATGTGTGTTTAATAGAGAGCTGATTTAAACATTTTGCTCCCCCGGTTTCTGCCGGGAGAGACGTTTGCCTCATGCTCTCCCTTTCATCCCTGCATCCTGCCCTTTGCACGGCTCTGTGAGCTGAGCCAGTGGAGGAAACCTGCAATAATGATGCTGGTTAATGTCCTCCTTTAATGGTCTAATAAAAAGGCAAAGCAACAGATGCGCAACAGCCATATCTGCCTCAACTGGGCAGCTCGCATGAAAAAGGAAGAGAGCAATTGACACGCATAATTAGTAAATCACGTCCATGGGGAGCTGTCTCAACTAAAGAATCGCCAAGGGGGTGGGGTGGGGTGGGGTGGGGTGGGGTGGGGTGGGGGGGTTGGGGGCAGGGTCTCTTGTCATATAGCCATTTGAAAGAGGACAACAGCACTTTAACACTGATCACTGACATTGAGACGGAGAGAGTCAGAGACGTCACTTTATTGCCCAATGACTGCAGCCCCCTCCTGTGTGTCACTATTTCTCCCTCCAGCCCCCCCTGAACTTTTAACACACTCACTTGCTCTCTGACGTAGGTTGAAGTACGGGGGGCAAGCGGAGGGAAGAAGGGGGGGGTGGCGTGATGATGGCAGTGGGTACCGAGTTAGGGTAGGGGGTAACCATGACGATTCCCGCAGTGGTGGAGGAAGTAATGAGCTCCTTTACTTCAGTGAAATACTAATATTACTTAAGTAAAAATATATATGTATAATCAGGGAAACGTACTTTAAGTATTGAAAGTAAAAGATGTCCCTGTGACTTTTCTACATGTCATTAGATTATCATTACTGATGCATTAAAAGCAGCATTTCACTGTTACAGCTGGTTGAGGTGGAGCTCATTTTTAACTAGTTTGTACAGGACAGCAACTAATGATTATTTTCATTATTGATTCATTAGTTTCTCCATTCATTGATTCATAGTTACCATTGCCAATTAATTTTCTGTCAATCAACTTACTTCAGCTCTACTTGTATAAACTGTTGAGTATCTTATAAGCTCTATATTTTCATGCAAACATGTAACTAAAGCTGTGAAGTAAAGTAGAAGTCCTCAGATTTGCACTTCAGTACAGCACTTGAGTAAATGTACTTAGTTACATTCCACCACTGCCAGATGGGATACCCTGCCAGAATCATACACTTGGCAGCGAGCTCGAGAAAATGAATGAGGGACAGAATGACGGAGTAGAGAGGAAGAGAAGAGGAGGAGGAGGAGGTCATGGGGAAACTTGAAAGTGCCCTGTTCTAGGAGAGTAAATATTAACAGTAATAGGTCGGACCTTTGGTTTTGCCTTTGAACGTAATCGCCGCGGTTGTTTATTCAGGCCCTGCTGGAATCCCCTGGAGGAAATGAGGGTGCAACATAAAAATGATGAATTTATTACTACTCCTTCTCCCATGATCCCTTTTACCATCGCAGCGGCGTTGCGTCACAGCCAATGTTTGCACTGTTTACATATGACACTCTGAGGTAAGCAGAACATGAGACTTAACCCTAAAACCCACAAGACGACTTTATCATCCACCTGGACATGGAAATTAACCCGCAGCGACAAACATTTATGGGAAAACCCACATTAACAGAATGGGCTGATTTGGTATTTGTTACCATAATCAAACTACAACCCTAATTAAACTAAAGCAAACACTGAAAAAAATCCCCAACGTGTAAAAATCTATTCTTGCATAAGCTCTTCCTTGTCAGGTAAATAAACTACTCACACTCATTCTGAAGTTGCTTAAATCAAAGTGGCGAATGAATCACGCAGCTGTGTTGATTAACAGGCCGGCAAAAGGTGAGCAAAGAGTGTGAGGCATTCAAATGATTTGAAGCCTGCGTAATAATGTGTGAATACATGCCGTGGCGCACAGGAAACCTAGTGTAAAAGCATGAGCGAATTGAGCGAAGCTTGTGTGAGTAAAGTTTGTCTGGCAGCGAGGCCTGGCAGACCCTGTCACAGGTTCCCCTTCCTCTCTGATGTCTTTGAGGTCGTAGTCTGAGTGTCTCACTCTGTTTCTCCTCCTATGGTGGTTTACACAGATTGGTGATGTAATGGGTAGCATATGAAGGCCACACACAAACACACACACGCAGACGCACACACAAACACTGATGCACATGCACGATATACAGACACCGCACTTATACCACCACATACCCATAATTACACACATATACTGTACGCACACCCATTTACACAAACCCTGGATTCCCCCTTTTCCAACAGGCATGCGCCAGTGTGCGCTCACTCTCTCACACACAAAAACAAAAAGTCTAAACAAAGATACACAATTCGTTTTATTTTGCGCGCCGACATCTATGCATACGTGCGCGCGGACACGCCACACACACACTTAAAGGGTACCCATCCGGTGTCATGGTGTGTGAGTGATCAGCGCTGGCGGACGACATAACAGAAGGCTGTGTGCTTCAGAACCACCCAGGAGACCCCCATCATGAGAGGCAGCCCAGAGAGGGAATGAGGGAGAGTGACTAACTTCACTTTTTCTTTTCTTCTCTCCCCAGCTGTGTCTTCAAACGGCCCTTTGATGTGGCAAATTAAAAAGAGCGAGTGTGTCAATATCTCCCTACGTCCAACCGCACTCATCTATTTCCTCCCCTCCTTCTGCCGCTCTCCTCCCCTGCCTGCTTTTCTTCTCTACTGTTGACCCGAGAAAACAGAGTATGACCCTTTTTAACCACAACAACTCTGCCACCCACTCACTGCCACCAGGCCCTCATCATTTGGAGGGTGTTTGTTTGTCTGTGTAGGCCCACCACTGGACTGGCAACTCTGTGTGTGTATACTGTATGTGTATGAGTGTGCGAGCGTGCGCATTCAGGGCCCACCACTAATTATTTTCTAACCACACCATGAGTGTATGTCTGTGAATGAGGGTCTCCTAATCTCACACCCAGACTCAAAAGCGCTTTCTTCCCTTCCCCTGGTCTCTCTCGCTCCCTCTCTCTCCCTTTGTTTGTTTGTGTCAGTAGCCAGGTTTCCACTCAAATAGAGCAAAAATCCTAACCAAATTTTCAGGAAATTGGCAAAAGAAAAGGCCTGTTTGCGCCCATTGAATATTAGGAGTTGAGATAAGCAGTGCTGATTCTCCGTTCAGGTGCCATTATAGCACTGCGGAAGAAGAGGGCGCCACAAGATGATGTCATTAAACGACCTCCAGTCAAACTTCAAATGATGTGAGGGAAAAAATGATGCTGGAAGTTTAGCCTTTCTGTTCGTTTCATGTATTAATGTGTTAGTGCAGGTGTCACATCCCGCTCATCGCTCTGCACAGATCTCATATTTGTACACATTTCACTCCCTTGTGATATACAGTATGTGTACGCTATGATGCATTGACTGTCCCTCTGTGATGACTGGAAATCATTCTTGCCCTTTGCAAAAGCAGGCCACACTTTACTGCACCTGACAGGGTGTTTCCAGACTGCCTCTGCGCGTGTGTGTGTGTGCGCATGTTGATGTGTGTACAGGAGACTGTTATGTTTCTACATGTATCAGAGTGTGTGTTTCGGAGCTACAAAGTGCCATTTTGGTGTGTTTTTGGTCTTTTAGAGCAGCATGTTTTTCTTTGACTGATCGAATGTGTGCATCTATGTGCATATCATGTGCGTGTGTGTGTGTGTGTGTGTGTGTGTGTGTGTGTGAGGTGTCGACCCCATCAACCACCCTGCGCCCCTCAAACGTGTGTCTGTGTTAATGTCCTGCGGTGTGTGTATATGCGTGTGTGTCCGCTCACTGTTTCTATGCAACACTTTCAGAGGCCCCTTCTGGTCTGGACAACACCTCTCTCCTGCTCCTATCCGTCTCTCACTCCTCACTCTTTCCTTCACCCTGGAGAGGGAGAGAAGGAGTGAAAAAAAAAGAGAGGAGGTGGGTGGGGGGGCAGTGGAAATAACAGGCTGCTGTCTCAGGAGGGGCTCTGAAAAAAAGAGCAAGGGGTGAGAAAAGGAGGGAAATATGGTAGAGAAAAGGTGTTTGCTGTGAGTCTTAGCTGTAATACAGGCGATGTGGCATGTGTAGCCTAAATTAGCTGTGAATTAAATAACACAAGCGAGAACACACTTCCTGTGACATTTCACCCTTGAATACAGCACATAACACCGGGTGAGCACAAGAAAAAGAGAGGGCAGGTCAAACTGGAGGCACAGAAAGACACATGGTTACATGAGATATGCTGATACACATGAAAACAATGGGCTTTTTAAAACGTCTGCAGTGATAGAGAGAGGCAGGGGGGAAGAGATTTGGAGATGGGAAGATTAAAAAGAGGTAGATGGGACTGATTGGTGCAGGTAGCGGGATGCGACGGAGGAAGTGCTGGAGATAGCGACGGCACAGGACGGGGAGAAAGTGATAGAGGAAAGAAAAAAAAAACAACGGAACAATTTTTTTTTTAAGTTTCGCAAAGGGAGACAGGCAGCAGGGAGGGGAGGAGGAAAGAGGGAGAGAGAGAGGAGGGAGAGAGAGAGCGAGAGAGAGAGAGGGAGGGAGAGAGAGAGAGAGCGTGTGTCTGTGTGTGTGTGTGTGTTTTTATGAATGAAGTGAGTCACTGCCGATGTGTCATAGGCCCGACGTCTTTATAAAGGAAGTTTTAAACAAGCCTAAACACTTCACTGCGCGCAAAAAATTGGACTTACCACACTCGCATCCCTCTCTCTGCATTTCTGTTGCCTCTCTCTGTCTCTCCAAACTGTCTAAGTGTCTCTCTGCCTTCAGCACTCCATAAAGACTCATCTCAAACTTTAACCAAAGACAGAAAAGTTTGACTTTTACCTTCCTCTCCTGACTTTCTCTCTGAGTGCCTCAGTCATCACTCTGCTCTCTCATTCATTCTCTCTCTCTCGTCCTGACAACTTTCCTCCTCACTCTGACTTCAAGAGTGCGAAGAAGAAACCGGAGCACGTGACAATTTCCGGAGTTCAATTTATTTATTAATTTTCTATTTATTTATTTATCTGCGTTTGTTTGCTGGTTTACCTAACTCTTGGATCCGAATCAATATGAAATGTAAGTGTTTGTATGAGCGCATTTGAATGCCTAATTGCTTTAATTGTTGATTATTTCTTTTACAGCTTTATTTTATTTTCAAACGCTTTGTTTTAAAATTGTGCGTGTATGACGTTTGTGTGGCTGTTAGCAGCTGTTTTGCCGTCCTTTTCAGACTAAATGATGTCATAGATTTTTAGATTAAATTAAACAATGAACTTACTTCTGACTTTCAGTATGGACAACTTTACTCTCCAAACTGCAAAAGTTAAACTCGACTGGGAGCTCAGATGCTCCTGCAGTGTTATTTTGGCTGCGATTCTTGTGGTTCACCTGTAATTATCAAGCATTCATCATTTCAACAGCACTGTGGTTCCCTTTTAATACTTAGTCTACCTTGTATTTGAACTTGAAAGGAAAAGAATGAATGAGCTTACTGTTAGAGAGTTGACTTGGCTGGGTCTATATAATTTATACCACCAACTCACGTACCTATCCAGTTGCAGGTGTGACAATCAGCAGCATTCATTTCGCTGCTTATGGTAAAGGAGTGATGATGATATTCAGTGTCAAAGCCCAGCTTTTAATGATTTAATGATTTGCATTCAGCCTGTGAAAACATGACTCTGACACTGAAGCTCTTCAGGATTCCTCTGCCAAGTCTGGAGCTATTGTTTATATTATGGTGCAATATCTTCCCCTGGAGCTGACAGCCGTGGCCTGAGGTCATTATCATTATGGCGAGATGACAAGCGCCTCTCCACTAATTGCTTCCGTTTTCTTCTGCCCCTGCAGTGCTGCTCGACTCCTCCTCATCGCTCCTCTTCTCACTGCTATTGGCCCAGCTGCCTGTGTTCACGTCTGCCTCTCCAGTACCACAGCGGCGGCCCAATGACATGGATAAACTGTCCAATCAGACCAAAAATCTAATGAAGCTCACCCAAGAACTGCTGGTAAGTCAAAATGTCGTCATGGCGATTGCCAGTCTCAGCTACTGATTGGAGGAGAGGCTAATGAGCCCCTGACCATCCTATGCTAATTGAATTGTTAGTGTGAGGGTGGAAGAGGATGCTGGTCATTGTGCCACAGCCTGTCTTGATTGATCTTCCTCTAACTGGATTTTGGTGTTAATGTCACCTCTCAGTTTTGGTTACATCACTCTTTAAAGCAGCACTAACTTTCCACCATGAGTTGTTGTGGAAACTGTTTGGCTGAAGTTTACCAGGTTTACTCAGGATTCAGTTTGACTTAAGCTGCTTTCATTGATGACAGACTGGCTGGAGTCCATATGCATGCTTAGATCAGGGCAGCAAAAGCCTCAGGGGAGATTTGACTGAGTGATCTCACTTTTAATCCACGCTAGACTTGGAAGGGAGGGGAGGTCTGACTCAGCAACCTCCTGGTCTGCCTGGTCACCTGACTGGTGGCGGTAGCAGGAAGATTGGTGGCCAGGTCGGTGCCTATATCCAGCTCAGTGAACGCGCAGTGAAATTAATAGGCTTTATGGAACTGAGATGAATAAAAACACATTCACAGCAATGATCTAGCAAGATACACAATGTAGTCAAGGGGACAGAGAAACAAAACAGAAAGTTCTAGGAATCCGTTTAATGTCTCCCATCAAGACAAATGTAGAACTACATATCAACACTGTACCTGTATCCAACTAAAGCTGGACAGCCAAGCATATCATCTGTGAAATGACAGCAAAGTATATCACATGCCTGTTTACATAGAAACATGTTTATGTTCTGCGGCTAGACTGTGGAAGTGAGGAAGGAATTGGAGGAGTTTTTTTTCTCTTATGAAATGTGAATCACTTGCACCGTACTGACAACTCTGGCAGACTCTGACAAATCTCATTTTGTTGACAGTCAAGTGGTTAGGAAAATCAGATCTGAGAACATGGCCAAGATTTGGCTCCAGCTGGTGATTGTGTATCAACACTGTGTTTTAACAGGTGAAAAGAAAGCGGGATCGTATCTCTGGATCTTTGGTTACACATGACTGATCCAGATTCTATTTTTGCATTATGCAAATCTTTAAAGCCTTTTGTTCAGGGGATGAAATCAAAAATAGCCACAGACTCTCTCTAGTCTTGGTTAGTAGATAATGTTCAGAAAGTGTGTGTGTGTGTGTGTGTGTGTGTGTGTGTGTGTGTGTGTGTGTGTGTGTGTGTGTGTGTGTGTGTGTCTGTGTGTCTGTGTGTCTGTGTGTGTGTTCTGTACATGCGGGTGGGTTTGTTACTTTAAATCAATGTTACAGACCATTGTGTAGCAGTAGTCTAACCTGGGATCCAGATGTGAAGGAACCAGCATCATCAAAGGGGGTTGGGGACAGTATTAGACAGTGTTCAGTAAATGGAAGATTTATTTTTAATTTCTTTCCTTATTGTGTGGAATTCCACTAAAAAGAGGACAAAGTTAGGAAAGATAAATAGAATGGGAATCCATGGAAAGTCCCTGCAAAAAGGCAATGAAACTGATGCTTTAAAGGGAGAGAAGAGTGTGTGTGTGTGTGTGTGTGTGTGTGTGTGTGTGTGTGTGTGTGTGTGTGTGTACACATAGGTCCATATAAGTTTTCCGACTCAACTGTGTGTGTGTGTGTGTGTGTGTGTGTGTGTGTGTGTGTGTGTGTGTGTGTGTGTGTGTGTGTGTCTGTCTGTCTGTGTGTGTTCGCATGCATGCAGTATGGGTGTGAATGTGTCCATGCATTTGTGTGTAGGCATTTTTGTGGCTGTGTGTGTGTGCATTGAGGGTTCTGTAAATAGTCATGGTTGTGTAGGTGCGGTGTTTAGAGTTATGCTTTCGGTCGCCACAGCAAAGTGACTTGATAAAAATCAAAAAGATTTATCACATTCCAGTATTTGCATTCAGGAAGAAAAAAGGCTGGATGCTAAGTTCTGTCGGGTGAGGTCATGATCTACGATGGAGAGAGCAAGAAAAGGAGGATAAGAGGGAGAATTAAAGGCTGAGAAAGATGGAACAAAAACCACAAGAGATGAAGAGATCAGAGAGCCAACTAGATGACAAGCCAGTGGTGTATGTGTGTGCATGCATGCACATGTGCACGTGATGTTGCATGTGCTTATGCACCTGGTATGAGACAGAGAGGACGAGGGGGGCAGGGGAGAGGGTAGGGAAGCAGGGGATAGAAGGGGACAAAAGCAACGGAGACAAAACATTGGACCACAAACATAAGTGAGCTCTTATGAAAGGCTGATGGAGAGACATGTGAAACAATGCGGCACATTCATCACCAAAAACATCAACACAAACAACTGGAGGCAAACAGTAGAGCAAGGAAAACAGTGGATAACAGGTTAAGGAAGCATTAAGTACAGACAACCTGTTTACACAAAACATTTCTCAGCACTCATCATCCTAATGTTGTTATGTTCCTCTACTGATTGGAAATGACGCAGGCCACATCAGTCATCTCCATTTTCCCCCATTCATTACTGAATCAGGCATACATCTTTAGTGCTAAATTGTACTACTGTTGATCACAGCTGCCTTCTAAGGTACAACCACATGAACCTGCACTCAGGTTGTTTGCCCCCCTCTGGTGGCCATGATGAGCACGACATCTGCTGTCTGGACATAGTTTACAACACGACTCTTGCTGGGCAGCAGCACTGCGTCATTCCATCTTTTTATAGCTGTGACCCTGGAGTTTCCCTACAGCCCTGTGTTGTCTGTCCCACTTGGAGCTTTCTTAGTCACTGCATATGTTGTTATCCGCGCTCCCTGTAGAAAACATCCTGTGGGTTCAGGTCATTTACTCTTATTGTTGACATTTGGGGTGGCTGAATGTGGGTGAACTCACACTGACCTGATCAACCACGCTCCCCTCAGTGAGAGCTACTGTCTCTAAGCACAGAAAACAGTCATCCGATCGAGGTGCTGGACTAATACTTTCCTCATGTTGCCGTGACTCGTCTCAGGATGAGTAAAATTGCACTGATGCAAATTGCTAACTGCCTGCTCTGTGTCTTGTTTTCTCTTTCAGAGGGAGCATGCATTTGATGCAGATGTGGAGCCCCACAGGTTCAGATCCCTGCCAGAAATGAGCAACAGATCAGCCAATGATCTCAACAATCTTGAGGTAATGCTCTGATAATGCATTTGTGTGTGACTGTGTGCATGTGTGTGTGCGTGCTTGTGAAGGGAGAGGGGCTGGTCTGTTTCTTTTCGCACAGTTACATCTTGCCACACCCATGCTAAGTCTCTAAAGTATGTCTGTGTTGTTTCCAGCTGAAGCCCACACTCTCTCAGCTGCATGCTGACCTGAAGCTGTACGAGCACCACTTCGAGTGGCTGAACAAGGTTTCGAAGAAGCACCACCACCCCGCATTGCCCAAGCTGGTGGAGATGATCAGAGAAATGAAATCTCTCATCAACCTGCTGCACCGTCAGGTAAAGAGCTCGGTTTCTCCTTTTCATTCTCAGTTGATTTCAGTGTTTAATTTTCTCTAAGTTTTAGCAGAAAACTGTCATTTTCGACAACAGTTTGCTACCACTTTTACATTTACCCTGTGGTAAATAAATGAATAAACTGCTGTTCTGATCTGTTTGTCTTCCTCTTTTCTCTCCTCCAGATGCTGAGAGTTGAAGCACCGAGGCTGACTCCAGCGACCCCCTCCCTCCCCCCTCACCTCCCCTATCAGTTTGATGTCCTGCAATCCAGTCATGAGCTTCTTCAACACTTCAAGCTCTTCTGTGATTGGGCGTACAGAGCATTCATCAGCCTCAAGCCCAAAGTCTCTGCAGTACAATGATAATCCAAGCACATTCACTCTTCTCCTTTCAACTACTTGGCTGCAGAGCCAGTGAGGACAAGTGGAGTCCCGCCTCAGCCAAAGGGGAATAATGACCATATCAGTGTGCATTGCAGTTAGTAGCATCCCTTAAGAGGCCCAAACGTCAACCAATGACATGCGTGTTGAAGAATGTGTCTTTCCATCAGAGCCAATAAGGATGCACTATACTGCAGCCAGTTACAACCATAAAGATTTTTGTTAAAGCAAACCGCCAGTTTAACTACAATGATCATGTCATGATTCCCCAAACTTTTCCTAAAGGCCTTGTTCATGACCATGTTATTTATGTATTTATTTATTTATTGACTGTCAGTAATTTATTTAATTTTATTTATTTGAAATTGTAATGTGTCACTCTCATCTTTATTTCTGTATTAACGTGAATTTATTTGCCCACATCTCTGTAATCTTTCTTTTTGTCTTGTGTCTCACTGATCCTCAAGAAAAACACAGTAGCACTTCCTGAACCTATAGCTCTGATAATGACTTTCTTTGCATTTGTGTATTTCTTCAGCGAGTAATTCTTCCAGTAGATGTAGCATACATTTGGGACAGCCAAGGTTTTCACTATCTCTCACTTACAGTGCCCTTAAAGTAAACAGTTGAGATGATGTTAATGTTATCTTCTTTCCGTGTTGAACATGCCACGTCGTAACATATCAATTGATGACCTATGAAATTAATCATGTTTATCTGAAAATGTCAAGGTGGTAGCCGAAGAGAAGTGAATGCGTTCTTTTGTACCACAGGCAGAGTGTCTATTTTCAATGCCTGTTTCTCGTGTTCCGCATGAGGAGGCATATTTAACATTGTGGTAAAGTTGAATGAATGTGCCCTGTTGCTGAGCACTGATGGACCTGATTAGATTCTTTGCACAAACTTGTTAGGATTAGCCTCTTGGATGAGTGAGATGGCTGATTTTGAACCTGTGCTTTGGGGTAGAAAAGTTTTTATTATTATTATTATTATTATTTTATTTTTTAGTTTTTAGTTTAACACCCAAAGCCTTAAAATACTATGTATTGTGACACTATGTTCTGTACAGGTGTACATAAATGTACAAGAATGTAAATTGTTGTATACAGTGCTTTTGTGTATTATGTTGTTTTCTACGATATAATGTAGATTACTTCACCAATTTTATCACTATAAGTTCTGTCCATTCCTATTCTAGTATTTGTTTCAGTATTGACTATTTATTTAAGTAACTTGGTGGAACTATTTATTTTGTGCTGCAGTGGAGCAAGTCTCCTATCTTTTTGTACTTTTATACAGTTTTTATTCTTATTTACTATTATTATACCATTATGTTTAAATTATTGTTGTAACATCAAGATGCCTCTTCCACACACTGATTGGCCTCAATGTGAAATATGTGCCTTGGTGAAATAAATACTAAAGAATGTGCACAATGGATTTCAGTATGTCTTTGATAACCATGGTCCACCTAACCAACTACGTAAACCGAAACAGAAGGGAGTCAGGGCAGTCACACTGGTACTACGTTACCCAGGAGTCTGTGCGCCAGAGTCAGACTAGAACGAATACATATCCGTTGTGAATTAAGCTTTATAAATTACTTTTGGAGATCTCGGAGTGTTGATACATCATTGATACGCGGTTTCCGTTAAATTTGATTAGAAATGATTTTTTAAAGTAACATTTAAAAACGTCAATCTGTCTGTTGAAGCTCCTGGCCAA
Source organism: Chaetodon trifascialis (assembly GCF_039877785.1). Classification (NCBI taxonomy): domain Eukaryota; kingdom Metazoa; phylum Chordata; class Actinopteri; order Chaetodontiformes; family Chaetodontidae; genus Chaetodon; species Chaetodon trifascialis. The sequence continues at coordinate 20,546,865 of NC_092062.1, read as the reverse complement.
TAGTAGTAGCTCATCTATTGCAGCAAACAGCCAATCGCTGTCGCTGTTCTTAGAAGGCGGCATCGGGCGGAGAACTGCTGTTAGTTTGCGCTGTGTTTATTGTTAAGGTTGTGTGGATTAGCACTGCGGTACCCAGTTCATTTTAATAATATTAACAATATAGCTTTAAGATGAGGTAAAGATGCTCGGTGAGTACTGCTTCGGCCTGAATTCATGCACATCCTTATCGAGCAGTTTAATGACGCTATTCCGCATTGACGAGGGCTAGTTTAACTTGGCGTTAAATGAAGGCCAGTAGCTGTTTTTGTTGATTCAGTAAAAACTGATATTTCCTCTGGGTGTTGTGTGTCGGTTCGCACAGCTGGTTGATAAATTAAGATACCTTTATAAAGTAGCTTCATGTGTAACTTAGCTGTCGCCCCTGTGTGTGTATTGGTAGTAAGCACCGCACTGCGGGGACGGACAGACGCGGACTGACGGCCAGAGGAAAGACAGCAGGGAGGGGGGACCAGCCTCATAGTCAGGAGGGAGGGAGGGAGGCAGGGTGGAATTTAAAGGGGACATTCTTACTAGGAGTTACCAAGTTATAACACTGCATGTGTTTCCATTTGACTTTGTGTCAGACCTGTCCTCAGCTCTCTACTTGGGATGACAGCTGGTGTTTCCAGTGGCTGACAGGGAAAGAATTTATGAAAGACACAGAAGAAAATATGAACGAAGGAAAGGTGAAAGAAAAAACCATGATACTGCACCAAAACTAATCCACGCCTGCATCCAAGGAGTACCTTCATCTGCTACCAGCTTGCTCTGGTAATGGCTAACTCAGTGGCCTTAGTGGTCCAAGCAGAACTTTTACCGCCTCAGTCCACCGCCTCCCTCTCTCCTTTCCCATCCCTTCTTGGTTCAGGAGAGGATGGTGAGGACGATAGGGACAGAGGTGAGCTTGTGGATGGAGACAAGGCAGTAGTAGAGGGTGGAGTAGAGGTGGTTCTGGACATGGTGACGTCGTCCGTGCCAGGCCCAGCCCAGCAGCCCGAGCAGTCGGACCATCCCTTCCAGTGTATGGACTGTGGGAAGAGCTTCAGGTGGTCGTCCAGGCTGACCCACCACCAGCGGAGCCACAACAATGAGAGACCATACCGCTGCAACCTCTGCCCCAAGGCCTTCAAAGGCTCCTCTGCTCTGCTCTACCATCAACGGTACCCATAAATCATGCATATATAATAAAAGTATTTGGTGGCAGCGAAAAAGATGTATCACATATAAAAGTATTGCAGTGTGTAATGACTGTTATGTAACGCTGTCTTCCTGAATGGTTACTCTCCTTTTGCAGGTCTCACTCAGGGGAGAAGCCTTACAAATGTCAGGACTGTGGCAAAGCCTTCAAACGCTCCTCTCTGCTCCAGGTGAGATGTCAAACAAAGGTATTTTATGGAGGAGGATGTCTGGAAAAAGGGAATGCTTATAAATCTACCTCTTTCCATCTCCAGGTCCATCAAAGCGTGCACACTGGAGTGCGTACCTTCTTGTGCCCCTATTGCCCTTTGACCTTTAAATGGAGTTCTCATTACCAGTATCACCTGCGCCAGCATACTGGAGAGTGTCCATACCCCTGTGACACCTGCCCCAAGGCCTTCAAGAACTCGAGCAGTCTGCGGCGACACAAGAATGTCCATCTTGGTCTCAAGCCTTACACCTGCTCAGTGTGTAACAAATCCTTCACTCAGTCTACCAACCTGAGGCAGCACATGAGGATACATACAGGTGAGAGGCCCTACATCTGCAGTGAGTGTGGACGAAGCTTCACGCACTCATCAAACCTGGCCCTGCACAAGAACTCACACTCCAACCTCAACGCAGGAGGGAAAGAGGGAAAGAGGGGAGAGGACGCAAAGAAGGGAAATGAGGTAGTGGAGGTGGTGGTAGGGACTGAGGAAGTGACATCGTCCATGCTGACGGACATGGTTGGATTTGTGAGCCAGGAAGGAACTGATGGAGTCGGGGTGGGGATGGAAGAAGTGTTCCTGTCAGCCACCTCGTCCGGCCAGAATCCGAGCCTTCTCCCCCAGCTCACCCTCACATCCTCAGGGGGGGACGTGTGTGCATCGAGGGCCATTGGGACAGAGGTTCACCTGAGCACAGACACCGGGGCCAGTGTGCTGCTGTACAGCTGTGGCAGCTGCAGCCACACCTTTGGCACACGAACAGACCTAGAGGAGCACCAGTCCATTCACATGGCTCCAGAGGAACATGGGGCCAGTGCAGAGGCTGGGCCTGGAGCAGGGATGGAGGTTGGGGATGGGCTTGTGGGAGCTGGCCACCTGCTGGCTGATTTTGAGGAGGTGGTTGAGACAACGACAGTGGCTGAAAATGGACACACGACAGAGGTGCTCCTTGGACTGACAGAGGGAGCAGATGGCAGCAGTACTGTAAGTGATTGGATCAAATGTGAGAAGAGAATAAACCCCTCTATATTATATTAAAAGAGAAAAAGTGAAGTGATTACAGCCTGTAGATAGGGAGTCAGGTCATCAGGGGGGTTGTATGTAGCCTGGTTACAGACCTCTGAATCACAGATTTGTCCAGCAATTTAAAGAGATCTGATTGATGGCTGCGCCCCCAGGCTAGAGAAACAATTGACCAATTAGAGGTAACATAAACAGAGTGTCAGGCTAAATAGATGAAGTGAAACAAATGGCAATTCGGTCTGATTATTACTGATTACTACTGTTCGTAATGTGGTATGGAATAGAATGACAGTACTCACGAAGGTCAAAACAAACACTCATCTGTCTACATAACGTAATTACCTGCCTACCCTCTAAAGTGCTTGACTTCAATCTGAAGGTTTTTTTGATATGCATTACTTCCTCTGGTTTGTCCTCAGAATGTGGGCACCACCCAGGCCCAGTTTGACCTGCTGCAGAGCTTCACTGAGGTGACTCAGAGCTCTGAGACCGTTCAGCCAGAGGCCAGAACCACATGGGCAGGGCTGTCGTGTGGCTACTGCAATAAGACCTTTAAGACCAGTGGTGGCCTCAACAGACATGTGTCACTGGTGAGAATGCTCTTCTTCTAACACAGTTATACAAATTGCAGGAATGTATTTGAGCATTGAAATTAGTATCATGCATTTTGATTTATCTATCCTAAAATCGTCTTTGCCTCCTGTGTTCCCCTTCTGTGCGTCCAGATGCACTCTCTTTCATCACAGTCCCGCTCCCAGTTCAGCTGCTCCGCCTGCGACCGCTCCTTCCCCCTTCTCTCCTCACTCCTCACCCACCAACACTCCCACACCCCTGAGCAACGTCTCCTGGCCGAGGCAGAGGCTGAGATAGTGTGCCCTCCTTCCCTTTCCCTGTCTCTCCCCCTCCCCTCCTCTCCCAGCCAGGCTGACAAGCAGCAGGAAGGCCAGAGGGAGATCCACGTTGACATCATTGCCGTCGGTGAGGAGCACGAGGAGCAACCGGCCAAACCGACCAAGGCCCCCAGAAAGACGGGAGCCAGCAAGAGCACTCCTGCTGGAGGTAAAGGCATTTTCAAAGCAGAACAGACACAGAGCTGCATGGCTTAGCATGGAGACGGTGATTGATTTGATCATACAATAGGAAGTATGATCCAAGCACTCCGCTCCTGTGTTTTGGTATGATATGCTTTCCCTACGCACTGGCAGTCCTCTTTATGCAAAGCTAGCCTTGCTGCATCCAATATCAGATTGGTTGTATAATACATTTATAGCAGCCAGGGAACTTTACTTGATGTTTCTTTTTCCACATAAAGAGGTTGTTCTTTACTGTGATTACAACAATAGTTGACTTTGTTTTTTATTGTATTTTATATCATTTTCAATTCCAATTTTCACATGCTTTCATACAGAGAGGCCATACCGCTGTTCAGAGTGTGGAAAAGCCTTCAAAGGTTCATCAGGGCTGAAATATCACATGAGGGATCACACTGGGGAAAGGCCCTACCGCTGCACTGAGTGTGGAAAAAGCTTCAAGAGGTCATCACTGCTTTCAATCCATCAGAGGGTAAGGCCCACTGCAAGAAATTTACACACCAGTTAGGTTTCCAAATGAGAGAATCATCACTGCGGAGCTAAAGCTTATCATTAATGTCATCGTAAAACTTAAGATTTCTGTAGTTTACAAGCACTGCAGCTGCCAAGTGTGGTTCACAGCCACACTGATGAATGCAGAGTGCAATAGACAAATCCAAAAAGCAAAACACTCCCCCTTCAGTGCAGTAACACGTTCTGTAGTTACAACTTTCTTGTGACTGAAGTGGCTGTTATCACACAACGCTTCAGTTGTAAGAGTTGTTCACCCATTTGGATCTTTGCAGTCTTGGGCAGCATTTATCAAAAATAATGACTTTTGTTAAATTAAATTGATTTCATTGCGCTCTTGAAGTTTTGCTTACTGTAGTGAACACTCAAAAAGCTGTATTTACGAATGCAATAACAGAAAATGATACTTTTTTTGCAAAATAAATATGTACTTAAGTATGATTGAGTGTTAAAACATGTAAAAGAAATTAAACCTAATGCCTAAAAGTGTAAATTTATTTATTTTTTTCCATGTTCACCTTACCCAGGTACACACAGGCGTTCGGGCTTTTCAGTGCCCCCACTGCCCTCTCACTTTCAAATGGAGCTCTCACTACCAGTACCACTTACGGCAGCACACAGGCGAGAGGCCATATGTGTGTAAGGAGTGTGGCAAGTCCTTCAAGAACACCAGCTGCCTGCGGAGACACAGTCAGATGCACTCTGGACTGCGGCCTCATACCTGCTCCATCTGCTCAAAGTCTTTCTCGCAGACGTCGAACCTCAAGCAGGTGAGTACGGCCTGCGCAGGTTCAGCTATGAGCTCGTCTGGATTTTAAACTGTTTGTATTGAACAGATCTGTCTTAACTCATCACCTGTTTTCTTCATTTGTCTCCCCTCTCGTTGTTATTCCTCTACGAGCAGCATGAACGCACCCATTCTGGTGAGAGACCCTTTCAGTGTACACACTGCAACAAAAGCTTTACACACTCCTCCAACCTCCAGCTCCACCTTCGCACGCACTCCTCAAGCAAGGACTTCAAATGCCCGTACTGCTCCAAGGAGTTTGTCATGCACTCCTACTTGCAGAGGCACATCCGCACCCATGGCAGTGGTGTTCCCCTGCCCTGCCCTGGTGGTGGAGCTAAAGATGGAGTGGCTGTGAAAGCCAGTGTTGGAGGAGTAACAACCACCACAACCCTGCTCAACCCCATCACCCTGGAAACCTCAGGAAACCATGGCAGCCTGATTGTGTCCCAGCCAGCACTTAATATTCCCCCTAACACCTCCCAGAACTACTTTATGATTCAGACAGCCAGCGGCCTGCAGCTCATTCCTCTGTCATCCCCCACACCAGCCCCTCCACCTCCTCCTCCTCCACCACCGCCGCCTCCGTCCCAGCCCCAAAACTTCTTCCTCCTGCAGTGCCCCTCCAACAACGGCAGCCAGTCCAGCTTGATTCTTGTCCCGACAGCAAACAACCCTCCACCAGCTCCGGAGCCTCAGACCCTCCCTGTGCTTCAGACTATCCAAGCTCTGCAACCCGTCCTAAACCAAACACAGACTCAGATACCCCATTTTCCGACCATATCACAGCAACAGCAGCAGACCAGGATCATCATCACCAACAATAATAATAATGCAAGCACTCCTGCTGCCACGCCAACACGCACTCTCTCAGCCAACTCCCTGCTGACCAAGCCCATATTAGGGAAAAGCACACGGACAGCACGGGGCAGACGGGGACGTAAACCAAAAGCCACTCTTCAGAAATCTGCTGCACCTCCTGTCAGTCAGGCTGCAGGTGGAGCTCTTTTAGTAACAAACTGTCATGTGACCAGTGTCACACAGACTACTACTGCTGCTAGTACAATCACAGAGTCATCACCATCACCTGTATCCACAGTGTCCCACTGTCCCCTGGCAACATCTTGCACTACTGTCCCAATTCTTTCATCTTCTACCACTGTAGCCTCCACAGTGGACACCTCAGGACCTCCATCAGCCATTTCCATGGTTAGACCAGCCACCACAGTAGCCACAGCATCAGTTTCTACATCTGTCCCTGCCACTCTGGAAAGGAACCCCCATACCACTGTGGGGCAAATAAGGACAGGGGAGACCATGGCTGGGAAACAGTTTGTGCTATGTTTTGAAAATGAAGGACAGGCAAAGGAGGGGATGAATATCGAGGAGGGCGGGGGGTCATATGTGTTACAGTTTGAAGGGGATGCATCAGGAGAGGCAGTGGATGGAGGAATGGGTGGGGAGGGAAAATCACTTGTGTTGCAGTTCAAGGCAAATGGGCAAGGTGAAGGGGAAAAGGGGGGAGATAAGGGAGGGATGATGTCACTTCTGCGTGAATGGGGTGGGGAAAAGCAGGGAGAGAGACAGGCTGGAGAGGAAGGCAGCCAGGGAGAGTCTTATGTCCTTCATTTCCACACTGAGGCACAGGACAGCAGCCAATCCAGCGCCACCTTCAGCCAAGGGCAAGAAACAAGCTTGCAGCTTTCCTGCACACCTACCCAAAGCTTGGTGCCGCTTGATGGGCAGGAGGTTGTGTTTGAACTTGGGGGTGAGTCCAAGATGGAGCAGGAAACTGAGGAGGGTATGCAGATGATAGCCCTGATAGAGGGTGAGGGCGGGATGATGGGAGAGGAAGGGGCAGGTTGCAATGCCACCAGTGGCAGGGTTACTGAGGGTGGATCAGCCATGGAAAGTATATTTCAACTGGGAGGCGGAGAGGAAATCGTCATAATTGAGGTCAGCACCAGTAGCTTAAGAGAAGGAAGAATGGAGAGGGGAGGGGATGCAGAGATCTCCCAGAGCAGTGAGGTGAAATTTGAGAGTGTAACAGCAGAAGTGAAGGAAAAGTCTGTGAAGGAGCACAACTCCACAGACAGCACAGAGGTGCAAACATCAGCTAAAGACACGATGCGAAATGGACCTATACCTAATAAAGAGATGCAGTTCTCTAACTAAGACTGGTGTGCATGTTAGAGGAGAAGAAAGTGTGTGTGAGTGAGTAAATGAATGAATGAGTGAATGAATGAATGAATGAATGAATGCCTCACTATTTGTGGGCTCAGTGTGTTAGCACTTTAGTCAATATGAACTCTCCTGGAACTGAGGGAGAACATGCAGTTAGATGAGTACTGTGTTGTAATCCCATGGTGCCACATACTAGAAATGTTATACATTCAAATAGGCTGTACATGGACCTCGGACTGTTCCTAAATATATCAATTTCAATGATACTGTCGTTGGCAGTTTAAGTAAATACGTTTTTGTGAACATGTTGTACATTGTTGTACATGGCCCACTTTCTTCACAATGTTAAAAGTAAATAGTTGACAATTGTTAATAAATCTGTCAATACCTTTCGTCATTTGCATTTTTGCTTTTTGTCGTTTGACATATAAATGTTGCATTTGGAGCGCCGTTTGCGCCGTTACGTCGCGTTTGTCATTCACGTAGCGCGTACGCAGTGCGGATTGTAGATACGCAAATAGCGTTGGTCGACTCATTGAGAACGTGCGATGGGACGTAAATCAGAGTACGTCTGTATTCAGAATTCCTCCTTTCCGCAAGAAACGACTCTGGCCGTTGAATAAAGCGTGCCAAACCTGCGCGGACTTCACAACAAACTGGGGAAAAACGTTGTATGCAGTGTTTATCCCAGGGTTCAGGTTATTTCGAGTCGTGTGGTGCGCAAGGTAAGCGGAAATGTGGGGTGAGAGCGTGAGCAGGGGGTCTAAATATGTCAGGACAGACCGCAGCACTTTGTAATAACCATATAAGGATTTGAACGAGGTCTCCTCACTTTCGCCTGTACCTTTGGTGAAAAGCAGAATGGCGTGTAAAACGCAAGTAACGTTACAGAATGATGGTGACACATGCACGCTACAAATCCTCGATAATCCCCATCTGTCTTTGTTGTTTGCAGCTAGCGTGGCTGTGATGTGACACTGCAAGTGCTGGCTCACTGTGGAAGAAATGTACTGCATTGCTAAATATGATTGTCAGTTCATTGACCCAATTCAGAGAATAGAGACCGCCATACGACATTAACCTCTGTCAGTGTGCAGCGGGATCGGCTTCACTGTCACCTGTTCTGCCAGAAAATGTCAACCTTCTGTCCGTGCACTCTCCCTTAAATAAGTGTGTTTTTGCAGGGTTCCTGTTCGCACACTGTGGATGTTGGAGTTTGCATAGAGCAAGCAATCCTCCTGTCAGAGAGTAAAGGGTAAACATGGTGAAGCTGGAGCTGCATCAGGTGGTGATGAGGAGGATGAAGGAGGACGACATAGAGGTGGTCAAAGCCCTCATTAAGGTTGGTGCAATAGAGTTAGACATAGTGCTTTAATAGTGGTTGGAATTTGCTTTTGTCTTTGTGAAGCTCTTGCTGATTTTTTCTCTCCAGGAGGGCTGCGAGGGCACAGAAAACCGTCTCATCCTCCACATCCTCACTCGTCCGCTCTGCCTCTTCATCCTGGCTGTTTTCTCCTCAGTCCTGCGCTGCCTCGTCCATTCTTTTATCCTGGCCCTTGCTATTCCTGTCTTCCTGCTAATTGTCTTTCTCAAGATCACCATGCCGCGGTCCACAGGGGTCCTGGGCAGCAGCCGCCCCTACTGGGACTACGTGGGAAGCAGCTACAGAGGGACACAGGATGAGACACTGCAGAACGCCTACTGTAGAATCAGCGGCAAGACACCCGTGACTAAAAGGGTTGGTCTTCTGGTTTGCTGGAATAGGATAGTTTTCACTTAATTCTAGTGACCATATGTTGCAGCCAAATAATATTATTTCTTTTATGCAGCCAAGGCGCAGAATCGGAGCCAAAGAAAAGGACACAGACATGTCAACAGAGAAGATCACCCCAGAGAGGGAACAGACTGCGGGACAGGTCTGGGTGGCAGACTGCGATGGTGACATCCTCGGGTGCATCTTCCGGGAAAGCGAGAATCGAGCCGGCATCAGGAGGATTTGCAGGTTGGTGACGGGCTCCTGGTACCGCAGGGAGGGCCTGGGCCGGCTGCTGGTCCAGAGTCTGGAGCAGAGAGAGAGGGAGACTGGTGCTCACAGAGTGTACGCACACATCCCCTACCCCTCCAAAGTGGGGGAGGTCTTCTTCAAGAAGCTTGGTTATCTGCAACTTGGGGAGGGGAGTGATGAAGATGACGAGCAGGAGAGGAAGCTGGAGAGTCCGGAGAGAGGCTTTCTGGGATACCCCCTCACGAAGGTGTTTTATAAAGACCTGTGATTCAGGGGCGATGGACTCATGTGGAGAAGAAACTGGAAGGAAGATCTAAAGGTAAAGACGTCTGTGGATCTCTGCTGCAACATGTTTGGATATTTGTTTAAGTTAATAATTTATTGAATATTTGTGTTATTTATGCCAGTATTTATTTACCTTGTGTGCTGCTGTTTGTTTGTTTTAAGTTTATTTTTTACCTTTTCATCATGTAGAGTACCATCTCGCCATTTTCATAAATCACGCTGTTCTCATCATTTTGTAATGAAATAAAATATTTCTGTGAAATGTGTTTCCTAAATATGTGTTTGTGTGGTTCTTAAACATTTGAGCACAGTAAATGTGTGTGTGTGTGTGTGTGTGTGTGTGTGTGTGTGTGTGTGTGTGTGTGTGTGTGTGTGTGTGTGTGTGTGTGTGTGTGTGTGTGTGTGTGTGTGTGTGTGTGTGTGACTGCACACATTTGTTTCTGTGTGAAACCATGCAGATGTGTAGGAGGATGTACAGATACTGTATAGGAAGTAAGTGTGGTTTATGTGAATGTGCAGAATTTAACTGCTTTTATCTTTCTGCGCTCTTCGGGCGTCGTTGCTCTCCTTCTTGTACAGTATGTGGCTCTGTGAGTCTGCAAAAACAGCGCTGCTTCCCTTTGCTTCCACTTTCTCGTTCTCACATTTTGATTTTCTTTGTTATATTTTATGTTGAGAATTCAGAAGTCTTCAATTTTTATGTTGTAAACAAAATACTTTAGTGCACTAACTGCTGCTTGAGCAACTGACTGACAGAAATGAATGTAATCTTTTCTTTATGTTAACTGTCAAGTTAAAATTAAACTTCATGGTTACAACCTCTCAAATGTAGGGACTTGTATGCTTTCTAAAACCTTAATACCTTTGAGTTTTCAATTGTAGTAGCCTCATTAAATTTTAAATTAACTGATTAATTACAAATATAAATAAGTTTATAATTAAGGTAACTGTTGCTGCACTAAAATATGCAGTTGATTACAAAGAGTTAATCAAAATCTCACATAAATCTAGTCTGTAATTATAGTTTAAAAACTTAGCACATACATTCATGCATCTGGTATCCTGACTCAAGAATGTGTGTGGTTTGCAGGTGAATGACAGTTTATGTGACTAAGTAGGGAAATGCACACAGCCCCAGTCTGAGGCTAACCTTAATATGGTTAGCAGGCCTCACGCTCACATTGCGCAGCTACCTACACATCTAACCTCAGACGATGTCAGTATAGCATCAGTGAGCCACAGATAAACACCACAGGATGTTTGCACAATGTTTATTTGTGTGGGAAAGAGGCATATCTCACCTGATGTGAAGACAAATACAGGCTTATACTGCAAACTGTAAATCATGCAAACTGGAGTGGAAAATCACAGCCCTTTAATTAACTTTGATGAAAAAGCTTAGACACCCAGTAACATAACAGTGTTATTACTTGCACGAGTAAGTGTGTGGTCAGCCCATTTTCACCTCGTGAAAGCTGTATTTTTACTGGTGACACTTTTTGGTCATCATCAGGTTGTTTCTTCATGACTGTCAAAAGAGCAGACACCTGTTAAGCCGGGCCTCTACCCGCCCGATCTGTAGCTATTATTGTTGTCAGGAAACAGATGTGAGTTCACACACTGGAAAGAAAGTCTGTTTGTGACTGTGGTCATGTGCGTCTGCACGGTATGGCTGTGTGAGTGTTTGAGTGCGCGTGTGCAGGGTGTGGGCGGGTGGGTTTCGGAAAGTATGACTTGGCATTTCCTACACCCGGTTTCTGCCCCTGACTACGGGTTAAATGCACAGCCATGTCTGGCCATACTGTACTACTCCACCACACACACACGCACACAGGGAGAGCACAAGAGCTGTGCATGTGAGCGTTCATGTGTGACTGTGAGATGACCTTGGTCAACTGTGGTCAAGCACAGAGCTGGGTGGGAAGTGGTTACATATAGTTTGGCATTTGATCAGCCTCTTGAAGTCGAGAAAAGACACATGCACACAAGATCAAATGTGCAGAAACATTAGCCTTAGTGCACCGTCAGAGTAATGCAATATGATGTGAGGTCGCTCAGACCATGCAGACACACATACACATGAATCACTCCAAATTTTGGGGCACCACACAATCATAGGATATATTAGATAAATTTGTTCCAGATGATGTATAACATATAGACTGTGTTAATGACATGCTCATACAGATGGCTAACACACACACACACACACACACACACACACACACACACACACACACACACACACACATACACACACACACACACACACACACACACACACACAGATGAGCTCCAAAAACAGCCACCCTGGGAAACGGTGAATTCCCCAAACCACAGAGTGCATGAGAGGGTGAGGGGAGTCATGGGAAAGCAGGATGCCTGCATGCAGTGCCACTGAGTGCGCAGACTAGGCCAGAGCTAAAACAGACATAGCAAAGAAAAGACGAGAGCAAAATAATACACATCCTGATTTGGCAAGGACGGATGACAACATCTGATGGTTCAAAGGCTCATGAGTGAGATTTATCCACACACTGTGGTCAGTCAGCTGGCCGGCCGTTCTAGCAGACACGTAGGGTGAGGGAGGTCAATTACAGTTCTGCTCCCAGCCTGACACAGTTTGGGAAAACCCAGATCACAGGACAAAGTAGGTGTCAGGGCCTCCAAGGTCTGGATGTTCCCAGACCTTGGAGGTCTTGACACGTGTCCACCAAATCTTGGGGCCCCGAAGAGGTGGGGGTCTAGGTAGGTGGAAAGGCTGAAAAGCGGGAGAGGTCAGTGGCGATTCCGCTGTAGATCGAGGTGAGAAGGTATCTGGAAAGTTTTTAGTTAATGATCTGGTGAAACCAAAGCAGAGACGCCAGTGACTGGATGAGTCTTTAGTGTTTGGAAAGTTCCAGCCAATTGGCTGAGTTTACTGACGTCTGTGAAAAACTCCAAAGGTTACAAATCACGTCAAACACTCCTCTCATGTGTGGTCACTCAAATTAAGTTGTATTGTAAAATCTGTGTTGTGTAATCTGCCTCCCCAATAACATTCCTTTATTGCCTTGTGCCAAATGAATGGTTTCGCCTCAATCATGACGATGTTATATTTTTCAAAACACATAAAAGCCATGATGCCATTCAAAAGAATTTGGCAAACAAGTAATTTATTTATAGATTTAATTGTTCTGCAGCGAGACAATACAACCCATCCATCTCGTTCGTATCACGCCCCTTGAACTTACTTTGAAAAATCTTTCTGTCCAACCAGAAGCTGCCTCTGTTGTATGCAGGATGTTTATGTTTAGAGATATATGCTCTCAGTTCCCTCCCTTTAACCCCCCAACACACACACACACACACACACACACACACACACACACACACACACACACACACACACACACACACACACTTTCACTCTTTCTCATTTACCTTCATTTATTGCCCACGCCTGCTGAGTGACAAAGCAAAGCGCGCCTTTCAAAATGATTACAAAGCTAGACAGGTGAGCAAAATGGATACGTTCTAATTATATGTCATATATGTCTTTCTGTTTGACTCGTATTTATATGTAGATTACACGTGCATGCTCTTAAATGGAAAAAATATATATATAAAAAAAAAAGTTTTTAACAAACGTTTATTAACGATTACACCTCGATACCGAAGTAAGATATTTGTCAGAGGAATTCTGTTTCAGTAACTATGGTACTGTACCACCTTTCAGCACTACAAATTGAGGTTTCAGTATTAATGACTTTCGCTAAAAGTTGTGAAACTGAGAGCAAGAAAAAGAAGCAGTGAATGTTAGTTGTCTTATGACTGTCCGTCACTCACATTTGGTTAACCACAGGTTTTACATGAGTTTATTGTGCTAACTTATTGCATTAAAACTAGAATGCATGTGAGTCATCTGACTAATAATACGGTAAAATGGTGATTTTATTAGTTCCTTAACAGAATTTGTCTCAGACTTTCCCGGCATAAAATGATTGTCTTTGCTGAAAGCTACCGAGATTATCAGTCACCAACGAGTTTGCTTTTGAGAGTGGCATTATTACTGATTAAAATGTGTTGGCTGATAAATTCCCAGCACTGTGTTTTTGTAAATGCATGCAGCCTTTAAAAACACTTTAAATCTTCTGTAGGTGTACTGTGCTGCACGCTGTAGTGTGGTTCTCTCTTCTGCCTGCACCACATTTCATTACGTCACAAAAAAGGCACGTTTCTCATTTTCTCCCTTTGTCTCAGTGTGCTTTTGCCACGAAAAAAGTTCATCTACCATTACAAGAATGTGCGCTGGGCAAGAGGCCGGCATGAGACATACCTCTGCTTTGTAGTGAAGAGGCGAGTGGGGCCAGACACCTTAACTTTTGACTTTGGACACCTCCGCAATCGTAATGGCTGCCACGTAGAGGTGAGTGATGTGGGTCAAGATGGGGGAGTTCAGGAGAAAGACAGAAAATAACGAATGCATTTCTCTGATATGTCCATAGTTGCTGTTCCTGCGCTATCTAGGAGCCTTGTGCCCTGGTTTGTGGGGGTATGGAGGTACTGGAGAGAGGAGGCTCAGTTACTCCATCACGTGGTTCTGCTCCTGGTCTCCCTGTTCTAACTGCTCCATCAGACTGAGCCAGTTCCTCAGCCAGACGCCCAACCTTCGCCTCAGGATCTTCGTCTCTCGCCTTTACTTCTGTGACATGGAGGACAGCCGTGAAAGGGAGGGCCTAAGAATGTTGAAAAAAGCTGGCGTGCAGATCACGGTCATGAGTTACAAAGGTGGAGGCAGACGTCTGTGTACATGTGGCAGATGTGTATATTTAAAGACAGAAAGTCAGTTTTCCTTATCATGATCCTTCCCTGGATTTAAAAAACAATGATTATTTCTTTCTCTCTTTTCAGACTTCTTCTACTGCTGGCAGACATTTGTGGCTCGTAAGCAGAGCAACTTCAAGGCCTGGGAAGAGCTGCACCAAAACTCAGTGCGCCTTACAAGAAAGCTCCACCGCATCCTCCAGGTAGACGTTAGACCACCCTGCATGCTTTTTTAACGGGATCAGGTCAAACCAAAAATGATTTTTTTTTAATGACGTGTTTTCCTTCTTTCTTTCTCAGCCCTGTGAAACAGAAGATTTAAGAGATGCCTTCAAGCTTCTTGGACTGTGAAACACAACTGTGACCTCCTCCATTAATTATATCATTAAGTCTACTGAGAAAAATACATGTTGGTGTTTGTTCATCACTACAACTGCTAAGCTGAGAAATGAGAAAAAGTGAGAAAAAAAAGCTTTCAAGTTGCTGCAAGGCTTTTAATATTAGATAGATGCTGCTTGTTGTTTCTGTAGCAATATGACCATGTGAAATAAAATAATATACAGTCAGATTTTGTCTTGTGTTCATGATGTTAACTCGTGTTACGGAGCTTGCGAGGCGTTAGCGTAACTTAGCTAATAGCTTTTTAAAAATGACTAGAACTACTTCGCTAAGCGGTGAAGTCAGCTATTTTAACTGCTGATAGTAATGATTGTAACGCATTGTTAAAGGACAGCAGATTAAAGGGGCATTCCAGTGATAAATTACTGAACTTTCATAAGTGCATTAAGTTGAACTGAAAGTTTTTCTGTCTGGTAAATGCTCACTTCTTTCAATCTTCATGGTCCAGTATCTAATGTAAGCTTTCTGTAAATTTGTACTCATGTGATGTCACTGGAGTACTTGTCTTTGACTTGCTCAGATAAACTCCCCGTGATGAGTGAACTGACCTTTGCGTGTAAAATTGGTGGCATGCCCCTTTAAGGGCATCCCCAACACCGTGGCAGTGAAAGCAGGGTTGTGCGCAAGTACACCATCTATTACGGTCGCGTAGCCACTAACGCCGCGCGGACACACGACTCACCGTCACCACCATCACCGGCGTGCACCCGACAAGTCAAGATGGCGACCGAGGGTCAGTCTGAGTACGAGTCGGTCCTCTGTGTCAAACCTGAAGTCAACGTTTATCGAATCCCACCGAGGGCATCCAACAGGGCTATCAGGTGAGGGGGGTGGGGCGGGGGAGGGGGGGCAGCGGCCTGACGTGCTTTCTGACCCAGCATCCGCGAGCTGCAGCCGTTGCCTCGGCGACCTACCCACCGAGCTCATCCACTAATCACGCAGCCTCAAGTGCCGGCGGCCGTACTGCTTGTGTTGTCGTCGTGGCTTCGTGTTTACAAGGTCATTACGGATAACGCGTAACTGGCGGTTGGCTTTTATACCTGCGCTGCGTTACCCCACTCACGGTTAACGGGGACGACACTGGATTGGCCACATTTCTGTCGTCCGTGTGTCAGCTTCCGTCCAGTAGCACATCAGACGATGACGTTTAATAACTGCTTAAAAGTCCAAGTGGTGACACAGGACAGCTAGCTGATGCTCTGTTTACAGCACAGATTCTCATCTTGGCTGTCTGACCCTTCAAGTAAACTTAGCAGAACAGCATCCCTGAAGCTGGAAAGAAGTGTTGCTCAAGGACACTTAAGTAGGGTCCATGCTTTTTGATGACAAGGGGCTTTAACATCCAACTGAAAGACAGTGTTCCCTCTATATAAGCTTTTAAGTGACCATGCCGCAAAGCTGCTGTGTGGTTAAAAAAGGTTGACATTGAATTGTTTACCCCATTTTTCATTGGCTGGTGCTCCAGCCTGACCCGCCACAGCTGCATCTGAGTGGACATAACACCAGCCAAACAGTAGCATAGGCCTGAGTCCCACGAGACATGATTGGTTAACCAGTGACCATATGTATAGTGAGTAAGGGTGATGATGTAATATTTCAGCCTCAGGTCTCAGTGAAATGCCCGTCGGATGCCTTAGTCACGTTCAGTTCACGTAGAAAATAGCCGGCATGGAGCTGGAGCGTGTGTGTGAGTGTTGGACGAATCATAACAATAACATACACAAATGTCCTTTTCTGTCTCCTTTTCCTCTCGCCCTTTCTTCCCCTGCGTCTCGACATCAGTCTCCATAAACCGCTGTCACCGCTTCACCTACGTCACACCGTCTCCCTGACTGCTTGTGTGTTTGCGTCCCCAGGGCTGCCGATTGGAAGCTGGACGCTCCTGACTGGACGGGACGCATGCGTCTGACGGCCCGGGGCAAAGTGGCCTACGTGAAACTGGAAGACAAAATCTCTGGTGAGAGAGACGCAGACAGGACAGTGCCGTTGTTTACTGTCTCTGCCGCTGCTGTAAATCATAGTCTCATGCTTCGCCATCTCCCTCTCTGTTACTCATTTATTCCAAGGTGACCCAGCAGCCCCATGTCCAAGCACGCGCTTCATTTTGAAGCAAACAGGCTCAACATCTCTTTTCTTTTCACTGTATTTCACATATTTGTTCGCTTGCTTGCTGTCCTCAAATGATACCTTTTATTGGCCCATTTTTGACTACTAGAATCCATCATACATATTTTTTCTTACGCAGAAAAAACATTTAACGTCCGTCCCTATTTTAAATCGAAGAGTTTCTTACTAAATTCAATGTGAATTTCTTTAGTCTCTCTTTGTGATCCAAATTGCCACTGGACCATTTCGCCAAATAAATGATGACCATATTTCTTTTGTCCCAACCTACAGGGGAGCTGTTTGCTCAGGCACCAGTGGACGAGTTCCCTGGCATTGCAGTGGAAACAGTCAGTGACTCAAGCCGTTACTTTGTGCTCCGCATCCAGGACGACAACGGTGACTAAACTGTTTGTTGCTCAGCCATAAATATTTTGTAAATGTGCCCATAATTTAGAAGAGAACAGAGGATGAATCACAGTTTGATGCACCATTATTTTTTTAATGCGAAATCTTGGAAACTGTTCATTGTAGCATGCAGATTAAATCAGGTTAAGCATGTTTTTGTGCGTACCGTCTCACAGATCTCATATTAAACTTGTTTATTGTGCACGTATCTGTCATAGGACGCAGTGCCTTCATAGGCATTGGCTTTGGAGACCGAGGGGATGCCTTTGACTTCAATGTTGCCCTCCAGGACCACTTCAAGTAGGCAGCTGCTGCTTTATAGTGTGTCATGAATCATAACTAATTCAGCGCTGAATTTATGTATTACAGTTAATTAAACAAACTTTAATCCTTTCGCATCTCATCTTGTCTCCCGTCCTCGTCTTCTCCAGGTGGGTGAAACAGGAGGATGAACTTAAGAAGCAGGCACAGGCTCCAGACACCACTCCTAAACTGGACCTCGGCTTCAAAGAAGGACAGACCATTACTCTCAATATTGGGGTGAGCTTCTGTTCAGTCAATGCAGTCCTTTTCATTATAAAACCACCACATGCATACCACTGTTTAAAAACGGAAACAGTGCTAAGTGACCAGGCAGTTGGTGAACTTGTACAAGTACACACACACATGCATACACACACACACACACAATCACCCGGTTTTTGCTTCTCCTAATTGTACCTTCTCCAGCAATCAAAAAAGAAGGACCGGTCCCGTCCGCAGAGTTCAGGTGGTTTCGGGCTTCTTCCACCTCCTCCTGGGGGCAAGTTAGCCCCTCCCCCTTCATCCAGATCTACCAATCACAACACACAACCATCTGCAGGAAGAAGTGACACTGGTAGGTGACTGTAATGCTACAGTCTGCCTTGTGCTTCATGACTGATTGCAATTTTTTATTATTTCTAATTATTATTTTGTGATCTTAAGAAGCCAGTGTGTCAAAGTTACTCATTATTACCCCAGTGGTCCATTGCATCGCAGCTTTACGTCCATCTTCAAGCTGCAGGTTGTTCTAGATAGGTGCAGCTGTTTCATTTACAGTGGGATGTCGAGTGTGACCTGGCCCCTCAGAGGTTATACAGAATGAAAGTTCATGTAAATGTTCGAAATAAAGCAAAGGAAAGTTATTTTTTTGTTGAAAGCTTGTGTTTCCTTGGCCCTACCGGGGTTTGTTTTAAAGCTGTTTCCAGTGGAGCACTTGTATCCACAGTCTTTACAGTGAAAGTGATGAGAGCAGTGTTTTACTGACCTACAGGAGTACTAGCCAAAACTATGAGGTAGACTCTAGTTGTAAAATAAAGGAATTTTCCTTTAATGTGGTTCTTTCCCCTCTTCCCTTTGGCCCACTGTAGAATTGATGTTGCATCGATCCATTTATCTTACAAAACTTAAGTAAGTGTCATATTTTTCTGTACGTAAGGTATCTCGCCACGCACATGGTTTCGGTTTCATGTGCTGAGGTTTGTCTCTGAGATGTCTGCAGCCCTGTGAATACAGTGTAGGTGAATGTAATGTTGGCTGTGGTGCTCCAAGCAGAGAAAAACATTTGAACAACTCAGCAGCAATTTGTCTTTACACAAACGATTTCTCCACTGTGAACAGTTTTCATTGTAAATGTTCTCTGCCAAAGAAATAGTCCCAAGCAAATAATAAGGTGTGTGGATTGTGCAGAGTAAGTGAGATACTGATTGCAGCACAAATGAAATTCAGCTCACCTCCGTTGTGTTCGAGTGGTGTCTTCAGTAAATCTTGCTGAAAGTATCTGCATGGCTAGATGCCACTTGGGTAAACTGACCCTTCAGCAGAATATATCGTCAGACTTCATCAGAGATCTATATTTTTGTCACTTTTTCAGGCGTGCATCATGCTTCTGTTTTGTTTTTGAACCACCAGGTTTTTTGCTCGACCTGGACTCCAGCAACTCCAACTCAGCGGCGCCATCCAACCCCGCCACCACAGCCAGCTCCGACCTGTTGGGAGACTTTGACTCTGTGTCCTCGAAGTGAGGAGGGATTCATTTTGTGTTTCTCCCTCTTCTTCTCTCTCTGTAAATTTATGCAGCACTTTTTGCAACTTTGTTTTCCCCGTGATGGGGTCCCGTATCTCTCCCTGCCAAGCAGGGTAACTCCCTGTACTACTTTGTTTCTGTTCAGTTCAGTTCCTCATGGCTGTTGCCCTTAGCCAGAGATACACCCCACCCTCAAAGTCCAGTCTTAATTAGAGAGATTTAGAGCTATAGGCCATCTCCACCATCTGTCCTTCCCCATCCTTCTTGGGGATCGTCTTCCCTCTCCCCTTCTGTATATCCTCTCTAGCGCTCTAGTTTACATTCTCCTGTTTGAACTCTGCCTTCGCCAACTCTCAACGTTTCATTTGCTCATTTCTATCGTAGAGTATACATCATGGAAATATGATCAAGGGAGACATGATCAGAAACATCTGATGATGAAATTTAATAAAATATAATTGTGAATGAATTTTATGTACAGAGAATATTTATGTCAATGTATATATTGTCAGTAGTTTGTAATTATTGTCGTTGCTGTTGTCGTACTGTAGCTTATATTTCTCCAAGTTCCCAGAAGTGGGACTGACGATATGCACTGACTGGCAGTCTAGTCTGTCTGTGTAGTTAGTAATGCATAAAGTCCACATTTAATGCAGGGATTGTTCAAATCTCAGACTTAGGTTATAGTGAAGTTTACCACAAAATGATTTTACTTGAACGAAGCGTGTAAAGCTGTAGCTGATTTACAGAATATTTGCGCTCTCTAGCACTCTCTAGTGGGTCTTTGTGGCTCTACAGCATCGTTTTGAGAGAGATGTCAAATCGAGCTGCAGCTGTTGAACACATATTTCACTGGGGATGGGTCTTGGGCACTGTGTGTATTGCTTTAACTGTAGATCAGTACAAAGAGAAGTAGGAATGTTGGATGCGATTGGGTGTTAACAAAAGCAAGAAGCATCAAGCGCTTTTATCTTTGCCTCAAGGGAAAACGGATGATTTAGTTCATGTTATGTCATCTCAACTCAGCACAGCTGTTAAAGATGTGACTGGTGAGTCATTAGGTCGTCACCTCTCTCCTGCTCAATGAATAGGTCCGTGTTTCTGCATTGCTCCGTCAGTCTGGGTAGAGCTTCACCTCCTTCGTTCTTTACAAGGAGGTGCTCAGGTCTCAGGCCTCAACCGCAGCATGTCGTACTGTACAAATGAGTTTGAACTGTGTGAAGATGTGATGTTATGTATGGTATTCTGATGCAGACAAATGCAATGTGGGACCAAGTTAGTTTGTGCTTGATGCAGTTTTTTTGTTTTTTTTTTGGTGATATTGCATACTGGCAGGTGGATTATGTTGCGCTGATATCACATGCACATGTGTTGTGACAAATGACAGTAAAAAGTGGCGTGATGATGGATGTTGACTGAAACACGCAGAGATGATGTGAGCGTAAAGCCCTGCTGGTGTTTGTCAGTGTTTGTTTAGGGTTTAAATTATATGCATCTCTCCCAAATGTTACTTGTTATTCAAACTGTATATGTGTATGGAAATGTATATGCAAAGAAAAACATAAAGATATCAATCAATAACCATAACTTTCATTTGTTTTTTTGTTTTTTTTCCAAATCAACAGAGAAATCAATAAACAAATAACTCGTGAACAAATGTAGCTTTATTTTTTGGATACAATAGTGCACTTAATGCTGGACTGCTGATGAGTACCTTGCAATCCACGACACAGTGGGTCTTTCTTTGTACAATGAAACGACTCAGTGCTGCTATAGGCCCATTACTACAGTACTTTAAAATGGGTCGTAAACCATGATTGACATGATCTGTGTCCAACAACACACAGATGAAATGAGCACACCTCCAGTATTCACACACAGAAGACTAATACATAAACATAGATATGACTCAGCACACTTATGTGTGTGTGTGTATGTGTGAAAGAGAAAGAAAGAGACCCCCAGGTGGTGAGAGGTGGATTTATGGTGTTATGGGCTGTTTGTATGACGACGATTCCTTGTTTGTGTCTCTAAGGGGCACTGTGCTCACTGGTGGTCACGTCGCCATCCTGGGCCCATCAGGCCTTGTTTGCCCAGGTTTTGGGGTTGCTACGGCGATTGTGACAGCGTTTCCTATTAGATGACCTCTCAACACGCCTGGGCCACCCGGACAGCTCTCTGCACAGTTCAGCTGAAACACATGAGAGACAGGTGTCTGTAAATGCATGTTCATGTACCCCAACATCATGCTTGTTTACTTAGAGAGCGCCTCACCTTTCAGATACTCGTCCTGTTGGCACACAGTCCTCACGCAGATCTCATTGTTGATCACATAGACGCGAGGAAGGCTGCATCAGAAATACAATAGCATCATGAGGACTGTAAGAGAGCTGTGGTGATACTGTTCAACCTGGTGTGACAGCGTGCAGCTGCACATCTGATGACATCTGACGTTTGACTGGTGATTAAGGGTTTACACATTTTTTAGATTAAATTGGCTAACAGTAAATAAAGTTTGAAAATTATCCCCACATAGACCGACTACAACAATAAAAAATTGCTTAAAAGTTGATGCATCAATAATAATTCAATAATATCATTTGTAATATCAAAACACTGACAAGGGCTGTTCTGCTGCATACTGATTACCTTTTAAAGTACATTTTGCTGGTAACTGTAATATGCTTTTATTCAAAGGCACTGAATCTGCCTCGCACTATGAGCAAGAGAGTGTGACATGAACATGGCGTTTTCTGTCAAAGTGAGAACAGTTTTTGTTGTTTCACATGAGAGATTTCTGTATTTCTGCTTTTGTCTCTGCTCTCATCACTGTCTCTAAGTGGCTGAGGAGGTGGTGTCACATGCTCTTATCCACCAATGAGAGTTCAGCAACATTTGAATCAAAATCTGGTGACAGTTGAAGGTTGCGTGCTCTCAGGTTGACAGTCAAAACGTGATCACACCACACTCACACGGTCCTGATGAAGCAGATCAGTGTTAAATTCATAATTGATAAAAACCAAGGATAATGTTTGTGAACTTTAACTGTAATTGCTGCTTACATTTAATGCCAGAGAGAAGGGTTTGCAGGGGCTTTAAGGCAGGACTTTTACTTGTCACTGAGTATTTTTACATCGCTGCCTCACTACTTTTACTTTCTGAGTGCCCATTCCACTTCTGATCTCTATGATACTCCGTGCGTGCTCAAGAAACAATCATGGATGATGCTATACACAAACACATCATTACTAACTAATAAAAGTCATGCTGCAGGTAAACTGCAGATCACCTGTAGAGACAAAGAGCGCCGATGCATCTCTTGATGGGCCGGTGAACCGAGTACATCCTGGTGCAAGGATACATCTCCTCCCTACAGTCTGCAGAGACAGAAGATAGATGACATTGAAATTGCATCAGTCACAGTGTCAGGATGAAGCACACAAAGCACTGTGCCAGCAGTTCATGGGGCCTCCTGAGAGGCAGCTCAGGTCATCTCCAATCTGCTGTCACTCACTGGCTGGCAAGGTGCCTCCAGGTGCCTCAGTGCTCTCTACAAACACAGAAAGAAAACACAATCAGATTTGGATCACATGCTAAGCAGCGACCCAGCGCAATGACTCACAGGTGGACAGATGCCATGCAACACAACTCGTCCTGATCTAACGTGTGAGGAGAAGAGCATTACCAGTCTGCTGCTCTTGGGCTACAGCTGTGAGCGCTGTGGAACAGAAACCACATGAGGGGAGTGTTTCGCAGCATAAAAACAAACACACAGCGACTCAACCGTAATTAAACAGGATGATTTGTGTGTACTGTTTGGCAGCATTACCGTGGAAACTGCAGAGGAGCAGGACCACTGGAAGGCTGCCCATTCCTTCAACTTGTAAGAGGTGAGCTTTACGAGCTGGAGGAAAGCGAAGAGGAAAAGAGTACAGGGTGATTTCACAGAGTGGAACTGTTCAATATCCTCGCTCAACATTCTTGTGCTGTTTATGTTTCCTTTAATCCGCTTGGTCACTGTAATGTTTTCCTTACAGTTTTTGCTCCAGCTAAAAACACAGAGTAGCGCCATGATTTTGGAAATCAGACAAGTTGTTGAAGAGTGCCTGATGTCATTTTGCTGGGGAATAGTCTGCACGGCGTATACTTGTACACTTCCTTCTGCTTGTAAACAATTACATAAAGCAGCAGTGGAGCAGCTATTAAAAGCAGTTTGAAATGACACTTTCTACCTGTGGAAGTGTGTTTTTCTCCTTTCCCTCACTCCTTTTCTCCTCCTTCCCTCTCTTCTCTCCCACCCCGCATCATTCCTCTCATGATGTGTCAGTGTAACTGTGGAGTCCAAGACGTGAGTTCTCTCAAAAGAATGTGTTTTTTTTTTTTGTGCCCTATTTGAGCACCCCACCGCCCCTCCTCTGTTACAGTCGCACATTCTTTTCCAACTTTCTTTTCATAGAACATATCGCCGCTTTCCAACTGTAAGATCATCGCTAGCCCCTCTGAGCATCACGCTTTTGTCACAAGTTGTGTCCTTTCTGCTCCGATAATCCCAGAGTCACACATTTGCAATTACTGAACTGAGAACTCTGGATTGTCCTGGTTTAGCTCGGTGCATGCCTCTGTTGATCTGTTTGTGAGAGTGACATGTTTTTCACTGCTTGTACTTCCTGAACTCTGTATGCAGCCACGCATCACACCATTATAAATATAAAGTCTGAAGTGAATCAGTTAAGCAGCCAAGCATCCACTCTTTACGTTTCATGTTTACATCAAATCAATAGGAAATATCAATCATCTTCAGTTACAGTCTTTGGATGTGAGGTATCCTGCATGTACAGATGCCACTCAGTGTATTTCCTACAGTATGTGCTAAAATCAGGTGAAAAAGAAGCAGAATTAACTCATACTCACAACTTTTGCTGTCGTCCACAACTGCTTTAGTTTTATGAATCTTTTGTCTTCTCCTCTTTCTCCTCCTTCCCTCTCCTCCCACCTCCTCCCCCTCCTCCCCCTCCTCCCCCTGTCCTCCTAACCATCACAGTTTTCTTGCTTTTTGCTTTTTTTCCTGCCTCAATCTGGTCCAAAAAAAAGAAGAAGAAAAAAATTGCATGCAGCGACAATCTGATCTCTTTCATGTGAAAGTTGTTTCCTTTGGTCCATAAACACCTTTTTATTGGTCATCTTGATGAGACATTTTATTTGACAGATAGACAGTTCCAGTATCTCAGTGTACACAAAACATTCAGACTGTCATCATCCACAAAAGTAGGGCAGCTGCTCTTGGTCATTGAATAAGCTCTGTTACAAGGCACACAAGTGACAGAGCACTTTTCTTGACCTCAATGCTCATTTCTTTAACTAGAACTCAGTCTCTTTGAACATATATGTAAAAATAACACCGACTATTTAAGATAATAAGATCAGAGATGCTGGTTTGTCTGAGTCTATTTTCTACTCTTGTTGCAGGAGATTAGATGAGCATCAGCATGTTGTGTTTGTCCTGAAATCAGCTTGTTGTCGTTTTAGTGGAGAAAATGAAATAGTGAGGCAACTGAAAGACACACATGAACAGAGGCATCCAGCCCCACAGGGCCTCATATTTGACTCTTGCACCATGTGATATAACCAGCAGGTGGAGCAGCGCACACAGACGATGGTGCTTGGGCTGCTCATGCAGTCCTACGCAAGGGTCAGCAAACAGTGAAGTGAGTTTAGGACGTCTTTGATTTTCTCTTAGACTACTGTACTGTAAGTTAAACAGATATTAGCCACCATAACCCAGGTTATCTCTGCAGGAATAGCCAGTGACAGTATATCTCTATCATTCATAGATAGATAGATAGATAGATAGATAGATAGATAGATAGATAGATAGATAGATAGATAGATAGATAGATAGATAGATAGATAGATAGATAGATAGATAGATAGATAGATAGATAGATAGATAGATATAGTTGGTTAATATAAAACAACAACAAGCATATTAACTCAGCTGACCTAATAAGAAAACTCAGCTGACCTGACCTGAACTGAAAAAAAATCACCATGTGGATTCCGAGAAAGGTTGTGATCCATGATAAGCTCAAGGTGCTTATACTCTGTCACCATCTTAGTCTGCTCTTCTTTGATGTCTTTTGAGACTATTTCTGGTCTCAAAAGTCAAGACAACAAATAGATTTACTTGCAACATTTGCAAATGCAAAACTTTAACTGTTGGAATAAGTGGAATATTAACGAATATGGTGGACAGTTTGCCTGTATACATAATTAGACATGTCTCATGTGTAAGGTACAATTCCTTAATTATCAATCTACATAAGCCATCTTTCAATTATCTGTGTAAAGATGAATGTGTGTCAAGGTCATAGTTCACAACACTTTGAAAAGATGCATTTCATTGGGACTGTTACAGTTGCATTGGGAAGGAAACTTGACACTGCACTGGCTTCCATGCACTTGACTAATATAAATATTGCTATGCATACCCCTGAAGTCACACACGACAAAACTCTCACTGGCGCTCACCCCATGGTAGGGCCTAGTCAGATCAAGAGGGAGACACTCATCATCCCCTTGACATATTGGGGCTACACACACCCCAGGGTGAGTGCCGGCAGGGTGGCCCTAACAAGGTCGACTGGGTGAGCCTGATGACAGCTTGACAGATGGAGGCAGTGTAAGCAAAAGAGAGAAGGACAGCAGCCAAGAGGGACAAGCAATCCTTTGAACACATCAACCCGCCACTCTGCCCACACTGCTCTGCTGTGAGGGGAGAGTAGAGCTGAGAGGGGCAGAGATGAAGAAAGAGAGGAAAGGCAACAGTGGAGTAAAAGTATCAGGTGGTGGAGGAGCGAGAGAGCAACGCAGAATGGTTAAGGCAAACATGCCGGATAGTAAACACATGATAATCTCTGGACTTGTTTATTAGTTGCCCAGCAATGCATAAGGCATGCCAGCTCTGTAATACATACTCCCTCGTCGACCTCCTTTTCACCCCAACACACTCCTCCCTCATTCTACTTCTCCCTTACTGTCTCTGCATTTCAACCCGCTGACATATTTATCATGCACTATTGCGTTTCCTATGCAAGATTACACACACACTGTACTTGTAAGAACCGTCATTGACATACTGTATTCCCTGGCTCCTGACAAAATGTCCTGACACTGTAAAAAACTGAAATTGGTCCTCACAAAGATAGTAATACAAGGGCACACACACACACACAAACACACAGGAAATGAACTTTACCATGAACATATTGCAATTCTCAGTAAATACTCGCTCATGACAGACAGTTGTACCATAAACTGGATCATCAGCGCTTCTCACTCTGCAGAAAAGAACATTTGTGGCTCGATATCATCTCTCAGTCCTGGTTGAGCAATTAAAGTCACTGAACCTTAACAAGCAGCCAAGTGGCGGGGAAGGTTGAAGGTGTAGGTGCAAATTGGGCTGTGATGACCCAAGACTTTTGCTTCACTGTGCGGATACATTTCAGACATTTAGCCATATCAACTCTTTATTTGTTCCACTCTGGCCATCAATCCAGCTCTTATATCGTAGTCTGTTTTTGCAGCTATCATCCTCACGACATGTGGCATCTTTTATCAGATATCTGTCCAAATATCTGTTACATCTACCATCATTATCCAGCTGGTTCTCTCCATATCCTTTGTGCACCATAAGCATTTATATTAAAGATATGAACAACTGTCTTCTAGAGAGAGAAACAAGGCAACTTCTGTAACAAATTTTGAACATGCTTTATATGCAGTGAATGTGACACCATGCAGACCACTCTGAGGTTTAAACTTTTGTGCCAAAGTGAGCTTCACTCAATACTGGTAGCATGAAATCTGAATCTTGCTGAGGTTACGTATCTAAATCTGATGTTCTTGGGTTTCTAGATTTTGGACCGTGTCGTTCATCTTCACAGACATTTAGAGGTCTGTCGTGACTTAGAAGCGTACACATGATTCAAAGTAAAATGAGCTGCATTTCCCTGACGGTGCACTTGGGTTTTATTAAGGACCAGCAGTCCTTGTGTATAGCTGTCCTTGTTTCTCCTGTTTTCATCATCCCTGGTCATCCCTGCTATCTGTCCTCATGGACCTCGAGCAGATTTGCACCTCGATTAACATCTTTGTGCTGGCACTCCTATTGTCTCTGCGGTCCGCACCATGTGTTTCCATTTGTCAGGCTGTGGTCCTCCATTAACTCCCCACCCAAGTGTCACATGAGACTTGTTCCTCCGTTTCCCTGAAAACAAAGCATCACAAACAGCCGTTACTAAAGGAGATATCAAGTGTTTTAATGTAAACATACTGTACTATGGGAGATGGCTAAAGAAGTCATGTTGGTATGTGTTACCGCTGACCTGAGAAGAGAAAGGTCCAGGGAGGGAGTGACTGAAAGGGAGACAGGCGCCAAAGTTGCATAAAGTAGATGTGACCACAGAAGCAAAGATGAAAGGGAAAGACAAGGCCAAAGAGGGATGAAAGGAGCAGCGCAAGGGAAAAAGTAATCAGCAGGAAGACTGGAGATGAAAAGAGAGCAGAGACGAGGGAGTTAACAGGCAAGATGGGTCACAGTGTTCCATCAGATTGTGCTGTTACAGGCCTGTGGGCGCCAAGGCAGCCTGACTTTTGCATTTGGGGGGCTGTGGAGTGCAGATAGTCAGCGGAAGGTGATGATGTGCATGGTGTGTAAATAGATGGGTCTGGGGTCTATTTATAAATCCATCTGGAGTGGCCCTTAGCAGGGGTTAGCACAGGTCCTACCGGCATACACATGCACCCGCACTGCACATTAGCAGCTTGCTACCAACAGGGATCCACTCCAAATTGAAACTGATATATTGTGCACATTGCAATGTGAAAGTTAAAACCTAGGATTTCATTTTCTGTGCTGCATTTTTCCACTTATGATTGGCAGTGGAAGTAAACCCAACTCCATCTATTGTGAACTAAAGTTACTTTTAAATGTGTATTTTATTATTTTCTTCCTACTACATTCCTTTCTTCTACAGTGCTAGACAGTTGTTACCATCATGGCACGATTCAGTAAGGGCACAAGTGTGCAGAGTGGCTATAAGCGATATGAAAGCATTCTTTTGAGAGGACAGGAACAGGAATGTAGGTGATTTTTCATCCAGTTACTGTCCTCTGTGACAGATGTAGGACAAACGTCCCTGCGAACAATATGAAGGTCAACCTACTGTGTGTGTAGATTTGCCAATCAACATGTCAATCAATCATCCATCCAAGTGCAATTTATAAATTCTTACATAATAAAGATCGTTTTAGCTTCAATATAATTTGCAGTGAAAGGTAGTATGCCTGGGGTCTGCATCACGCACACTTGGAAGAAGATCACGCTGGTATCGCTATCAGGTTGTATTGTTCAGTCCAATTTTAGATGTGCTTCATGTGTTCTGCAGCACCTGTTGCTTTACCACGTCAGATGAAACTTCTTTCCATATGTATACTTTTCCAGAGTCTCATATAAAGCTCTCAGAAGTTGGCACTTATTATTCATCAATTTTCAATTCTTTATTTTATTATTTATGCATAATTACTTATATTTTAAAATTGGTTTATTTATTACATTGAATATTTAAGTTAGCTCATTACCAATAACGTAAACCCTTAATGAGTTTAGCATTTTCTTTTCTGTTGACACTGAGGTCAGGCTGTGAGGGACCTTATAGTGACAGCAGTGGAGGTTATGGGTTTTAGTTTTAGTTATTTAGTTCTCCTCATGTGGCATATTTTTTTGTACTTCCTGGCTTTGTCTCTTTCCCTGCCCTTGTGATCGCAGATTAGTTTCACCTGTCCCTCATTAGTCTTCCCTCTGGTGTATTCAGTCAGTGTGTTTTCCCTCTTTCAGTTACCATGTCGTCTGCATCTGATCACTTGTCCTGCGTTTGTTTCCTGCATCTGTCTTTGCAGTTCGTTATTTGTTTTTTGGATCTTGTCTCTGCCTGCTCCTGCAGTATTTGCCTGCTTGTTTGTTTCTTCTGGATTCAGTCCTGGATATTAAAACTTGCTTTTTGTTTGTCAAAATAACCTGCCTGAGTGTCCTGAGTTTGGGTCTTTTTCAACTACCCAGCTTTAGATTTACAGTTAGACATGAAGACACTGCCTGCTGTCTCATGTTGAAGTGGAATTAGAAAAGGCTGTTTATCTTAAATGCAGAATAAGAAAGAAATATGTGATTTTGCACCTTTTACATAAATTTGACTTTACATATGTGTAACTTATGAACTGAACTGAAGCTCATGAGAAGCTCAGGTAAAAACAAGAAGTTTATTTTATTCAGGCAATAATTCTGATACAGACTTTTAAAGGCACAATAATACAACTTGAAGGTTCAAATGTCAGACTTTTCTTGTATTATCTACATACTCTATATACTTGAATATATACAACAATGGTAGCTTTAGTAAGGACATTTATAGAAAATCTGAAAATACAGCACCTTTATAAAGTATATGTTTCTATCAGGTTTGTAATTATACACAAAAATACATTTTTCAATACAATTCATTAAAAAACTGTCATGAAACAATTTTATTGAGACAAAGCTTATCTCTCCCCTCTTCCTTCCCTCACCAGCTCCTCTGCTACTCCTCCTCCTCCCTCTCTTATTTTTCTAGCCTCCTTCTCTGCCTCCTCTGCCTTCCTCTTCTCCTCTCTCTCCGTCTCCATCAGCCACGGCCCTCCCAGGTAGCTCAGGATCTCCTCTGGGCTTCCCCTGTGTTTGGGCTCAGGGTGGAGCAGCTCCTTGAAAAGACACATCACTAGTGGGCTGAGGCCCTCAAACTGTGAGGGAGGAGGGTTGTCCCTTTGGTTCTCCTTCATGATTGTGTGACTGTCTGTTTCCTCCTCATCGATCCACCCACCACTGCTGGTCTTCACCTCCTTTTCAGCCTCACTGTTAAACCACTCCTTGTATCTACGGTAGCCACGGTCATCGTGGGTGCTCTCCTCCCAGGGGAAGCAGCCAGTTAAAAGGCAGTAGACGAGTACACCAAGGGCCCAGCTGTCAATACAGGGCTCCACTGTTATCCAAATGTCCTCCATCTCCTCTTCAGTCCCATCACACACCCTTCTCTCCCACTCCTTCTCAGCCTCCTTGGCAGGTTCCACCTCCGGAGTACAGAAGGGAGACTCGTACCAGACAGCGCGAACACTGGAGCCGATGGCCCGGGCGAGGCCAAAGTCACACAGTTTGACCCAGCGGCAGGAGCTGTCACACAGGAAGATATTCTCAGGTTTGATGTCACGGTGGACGAAGCCCAGGGAGTGGAGATGTGTAACCGCACCGCTCAGCTGGGACATCACCCGCTGGACACACTCTTCATCCACCCCGACCTGAAACAGAAAGACAGTCTGGATCAGCACAAAACAAACTTGGTACAAAATTTCACATTAGATGACAGATTAAAATTAGGTGAAGTCTGGTTAGAACGCTACATTAAAGACAAACAAAATCTGCGTCACCAAATGGTTGATGATGCTCTTGGAAACCCCTGCCTTACGTCACGTACTCCCCCTTCATTCAGTGAGAGCAGGGTGTCCTTATGCTTATCAGTACTCTACTGTGTTACTGGCAGTGACACAAGCACAGAAGCTGGAAGTCTTTATCAAGCATGTCTCAAAAGCACATGGTCAGCAGTTACATTTTCCATGAAATCCCTACGACAAAGCCACACTGTCAGTAAACATTTTGCAGATGTGTTTGATATCAGCATTTTGCATCTTGGAAGGTACATAAATTGAAAATGTTTTCTTGTAATCTGGGTGGAAGTGCTTTTCTTTTCCAAAGTAAATGTAATTTCTGTGACACAAGATTGCCACCCAACCTGACATTCCTGCAAGCTTTTCTCCTGCTGAAACCACAGGAAACACCCTCTATTCTGCATTTTGTTTTAAAAAGTATGTTAGGCTGGACATACCATGCAGGACATTAATGGCAGATTTCAAGCCACAAATCAGTCAAACTGACCTCTGACACTATCACACTGTAGAGGTCACCATATAGACCAGCTTGTTGGGCAAAGACATAGTAGGACGGTGTGGAAAAGAAGATGCCGAGGGCCCGTGTCAGAGAAGGATGGGTGCAGTAAGAAAGGGAAAGATTGTATTCACGCAGGAAAGAGGTGAGCGAGGTGGACTGACGAGGGAAAAACTTCAGAGCCATGGGGGTTCCTGAGGGGAATGAAGCAAGACAGCAAGTGTTGAACACTGCAACATCTAATCAGCTTTAGTTAGACGCTGTAAAAAAGCCGTCGCGTCGTCATTGGTGGAACGTGAGTGTTGTCCATCACTGACACTGTGAACAAATATAACTTCCCCTTTGGGGCGACTCTGTTACGCTGCTACACCCCAGTTGCGGCAACTATATCTCGGAGAATGTACCTAAGCACTTCATTACAGCAACAGAAGTGCAAAAGGTTAATAAAAGGCCTCATGTTATTGCATCATTGCAGCAGAAAGAAACTTGAGGCTGAGATAAAGGTTTCCTATTAGGCTGTAGGAGTTTTAGATCATGATCAAAACTCAATTAAGTATATCAGCATTAGGAAATTTGAATGGCAATTGTACACACTCTTGCAGACTTATAAACTGAGATGTAACCGTATCAGGCGGGCATGACCTTTAACCTTGAGTCTTGGACTAACCTCTCTTTCTGTGTACAGCTAACATGACCTTTCCGTAGGATCCCTCTCCCAGGAGCTTTACCACCTGGAAGTGTTCGGATACCTTCAGAGTGGGCATGGACTGCGCCGACAGGAAACATCGCTCGTCAAGTTCCTGAGCTGCTGCAGCCTGTTCACACGTGCACGCACGCACACACACACACACACACACACACACACACACACAAACACACACGCACGCACGCACACACACACACACACACACACACACACACACACACACATAAATCCACATTCAGTGTCACTGCATGATGCCTACAGATGATGATTGGTTCAGTTGCGTCAATTGAAAGGAGATCTGCAGCTTGATCGGCATGTGTTGATGTCAGTGATAGATAACTTCATAGAATGAAGTCTGAATCTCAGGCCAAATATGTTGACGTGTTACCTGAACCTGCTACTTTAAAAAGGACCTTGTAACTTTAAATCTCACGTATCTCATTAGTTGCTATAATGTTATGTTACTAACTCTCATGAGGGGGTTTTGTTATTTACTGAAAGTTGATCCATTTCTTTTCACGCATACCCTACCATCCACGCGCTAACCCTGCATGCATCTGAGAGAAATCAGCCGAACATGTTGTGTGATGTTTACTTTCTCCAGATCTGGCATAATTTCCATTGTCCTATAAATGGGATTAACTTGCAACATCTATGTGATGTCTTATCAGGGCTTATTTGCCACTGCCATTCAGTGTCATTCAAAGCTGTTTGTGAAATCACATCCTTGATGACTTCGTTTGAAGTAGATCCCCCAACACATACCCCAGCAAATTAGGAGGGCTGTGAACAGTTACCACACACGGCTTAACGCAAAAGAGAAAGCGACTGTAGGAGGATGATATTTTCACTTTTGACCTTCCATATGTTGCATAACTGAGCTTAGTGGGCAACCGATTTAACAGTGATTAAATAACACCAGTTGTCACTGCTGAAAATATTAATTAACCACCATAAATGTTATTAAGTAATAGTTTTCATTGTTCCTGGTTTGGATTTGGATACAAAGCCAGAAATAAAAGATTATGACCCTAAAAATGACCGTGAAAGACTGTCATGGTTGATGTTTTCCAATAAATCTCTGATGGTGATGAAAACTCAAATGGTGCCATATGACACTTAAGATTTATTTCTGAGTTATGCCATGCCAGGAGGTTAAAAAAAAATTAGATGGATCTTAGTTATGACTTTCTGCTTGACAAACAAATGGATCTGATGTGCAGCCAAAAATAAGACCACAGGTTTCAACCAGTCCGAGAGCTCTACTTGGCACAGATGTTGCTAAGACCGCTCTTTTTAAAATAGAGCTGATGATGGGCTGCTTCAAGATCAATGGTGCATAGACAGATGCTGGTTTATAGATGCACCAGTAGGTTCCAGTTTCTTCCTCCAGAACAACAGCTTTTCAAACATTGAAAGAACTCACAGAATGACAAAAAGTTTCATTTGTGAGTAAAAAATTGGAAGGAAAATTGCAAACATTATGCTTCTATAGGAAACCCTATCATAATGAGTAATATATCATATATAAATGTACAATAAATTAAATTAAATGTACAATAGAAGTGGTAACATGGGAAAATAGAACGATATAATGTCATATGTGCATATTCGTCTATGCCTTTTCACAGTTTCAAACTCAAAGCACTCCAGTGTTAAGTTCTTGAATTCAAATCTCAGTTGGGTGTCATTCACAGTTGTTAACACATGTTTGGGTTATCACATTATTAAAGTAGATTCTCCAGCTGCTCTTCGTTCCACTCACGCTAGAAATAAATAAATGTAATTTATCACACTGTGGCTCACACTTTGATTTGGTGATTTAGTGGTTCCGATACATTAATCATCATAGATGCATATAAAATATCTGTTGCATTAAGAGCATTCTGATATTTGCCATGTCCCTGTAAACTGAGATGATTATTAACCCCCTATTAGTAAATGACACTTGGTATAGAGCGACAAGTGGATTTGAGATTTATAAAAAGGGCTCTGCATGAGCTAACATAATTAACAAATTTGTAGTCCGCTACCAGTGCTCAGTGTTACAAGCTGAAAATCCTCTCACTGAAATTGTCTTGTTAAACATTTGCAGCCTCAGAGAAATTTTGCAATAAAAAGCTGGCAGTGCATTTGTTCCATACCTGCATGTCATCTCATCGTATAAAGCCACAAAATGCATTTCTACTATGACATATAAAGCCCCAACCATTTGCATGCACAGGAAATAATTGCATTTATCCATGTTTTTGTTGCTATTATTTATGTGTGCAGCACAATATGAGGATTTTATGAATGCCACTCAACTCATTAAACTGACATGTAAGTGTGCATGTAACATGTTGCTGCTGGATTCATCTTCACAGGAATAAAGTTCAATACTTACTGTCATTTTCTGTTCAGTTGGTTGATCTCTGTTCACTTTGTCTCAGCTCTTTGCAGACTTACACTCCTGACAAGTTGCTGCCACTACAACTAGCTACTGTTCTGTGCTGGAGCTCAACAGTATATCCTCAGATAGACTGATAATTTCACTGGAATTGCAGCTAATGTTTTTGCCTTTGCTCCGGAGTCCCATGCAGTAGCACAGAAATTTTATAGAGGAGGCTCATAGATGTTTACTGGAGACCTGGATATTAACTGTATGCTTCTCCCCAGGATACTGAACTCTCTCCCTCTCTTTTCCTACTCTTGTGCCAACTCTCTCTCTCTCTCGCTCGCTGCCTCTCTATTATGCTGGCAAATACGCGTGAAGCAGCTACAAGGCATGTCAAGCCTCTCCCTCTCTCCACCCCCCTCTCTTCCACTATGCAGCAGTGTTAATATCCCTCCATTTCCAATCTGTCAGTCAGCCTGACTACATTAACCTGTCTCTCTCCTGCCTCTCCTCTCCTCAGCTGTCACTCACTTCTGCCCTAATACGCACACACACAACCCTCCCCCTTCTCTTTCCATGTCTCTCTCTCTTTCTCACCCCTCAGTTAGTCTGAGTCACTGAATTCCCCCCACAGTGTAGGATTCCTCATTTAATCAACAGGTATGCTGGAATGATCGGAATAGGCCAACAAGCTGTACCCATGATCCCTGAATCTTACTGGGATTATGCAGTGCACTTAAGCACGCCACTTGACCCTTTATTTGTCTAATATCACTGTCCTTTCTTGCCTTGCTGCCCTTCATTTCTGTCTAAGTCTGCAGGAGGCATTATAATAGAGTTGGAAATATATTAAATCCATTACATTTCTGCATTAACATCCTCTCACCTTGAGTCCACAGTGAAGAACATCTTCAAGATTTTCATGTTATTTTTATCATCATCAGACCAACTTTCCCCTCACCTTCCACTCTCTTGTCATAAAACCAAAAGCGCCTTGCATCTCTTTGCCAAGTGCATATTATAGCCTACATGCCATCACAGACTGACACAGCTAACAGCTGAATCTTTGCCTTGCAAAACACACCATCCTGTACTTTGCTGTCTGCATGCCAGCTCTGTTTCCTACTTAGTGCCAGCTGCAGGTCAGACCTCTTCTCCAGCTCCCATGGCCTCAACACCCTCCTCCTCTGTCTGTACACTCATATACTCTTTCTATTCCCTCGGTACTATATACTACAGGACTATTATTGTCACTTGCTTGATGGCTGTTCGTTATGTAACACAAACACAGACTGCTATCACTACAGCCTGGTCTCTGCTCAGATTACTACCACTGAGCAATGACCTGTGTGCTTCCATGTTTGTGCAGGCACCATAGGGTCCTTTGGCCCCTGCTGTGACAACCTCTGCTACCAAAACACAACTTTCATAGCTTTCATTAAGTTGATGCCAAGAGAGATTCAATTTCATTCACAAATAAAGCATGTAAAAACACATGCGCACATGCAGAGCATAGACTACTATGAACTAGTGCTGTCAAAAATATCGCGTTATTAAGGCGTTAACGCAAAACAATTTTATCGGCGTCTTTTTTTTCTTTTTTCTTTTATCGCGCTATTAACGTTCTTTGTGACCTAGTGAACATGGGGTTTTTTATAAGCTGTGGCCACTGCTAGTAACGTTACAAACTACAGGGTTCGATCGTAAACCGGAGACAAAACAATGGGCACGCCCCACGCATGTTTTGGTCTCGCCTGCTCGCTAGCTGTGAAGGTGTAGGCGGATGTCAAGCGCGAAACGCCGAAATGGATGCGAACGAGATTCTGAATAGAAAGTTTAGTTTCAAAAAGTTTTGACAGAGGCATATGGATACCGCAACTAAAAACAAGCTTACTGCAGTCATATCCAAATAATGTTCATTCTTTCTGGAGAGAAATAAGAGGCTGCGTTGATAAGCCCGTGGTGAATAAACAGAAGAGCATCATAGTCTGACTGCTTGTATGTTCAGAGGAAACTTACGAAAGGAAAGTTTAAACCATGGTTTAACTGCACTATAGCCTGAGTCCTAGTTTACAATGATGTGCACTTTGTAACTTTATTTTGTATCACCCTGTTTTGATCCCTCAGAAAGGGTTGTTGTAGGGGCTTTTTTTGTAACCAAGTATTTATTTTTTTGTCATCTGTTTATTGACAGTGTTAAAATGTGTGAGATTTGATTCAT
Organism: Chaetodon trifascialis; assembly: GCF_039877785.1. Lineage (NCBI taxonomy): Eukaryota > Metazoa > Chordata > Actinopteri > Chaetodontiformes > Chaetodontidae > Chaetodon > Chaetodon trifascialis. The sequence continues at coordinate 20,510,443 of NC_092062.1, read as the reverse complement.
TCAAATGTGAATGACTGCTCAAAATGAGAATGTTAGTGTGAAATATAACACTACACATTGTTTTCAATAAAAAAAAAACCATTTGCACAAAGCAAGCCTATCGACTTTTCCATGTTGATAACAGTATTAAAATGATAATTAATGGGACATTTAGAATAGATAAAAATGTGCGATTAATTTGCGATTAATCGCGAGTTAACTATGACATTCGTGAGATTAATCGCGATTAAATATTTTAATCTATTGACAGCACTACTATGAGCACAATCATACACTGTGGATGATAGAATGTGGATTCATGGATGCACACAAGACAGGACAGCTTTGTTCACAGTTAGTGGCAAGTTACACAACTTTCATCTTTGTTATTAGGTTGCACATATTTATTTTTGAGTGCTTTTGACTATCAAAAAAGTGTTTTTCTTCGGAGAGGCAGGCGAAGCAGCTGTCAATCAAACAGACGGAAGCGCTGTGTGTGGTGCTGGCGGTCTTGCATGCCGAAAAGAAAATAAAGAAAAAATGTCTGTGGGTGCGCTATAACATTAAAAGCAAATGCCAGAGGCGGTGTAAAGTTCCTGCCATTCGGCAAATATTTGTACATCGACTGGGTAGCAGTGATTATAACCAGTACAACGCGTTTCACGTAGAGGAATATTAAGGCGGGATACGTTTACGCTATATGAAACTGATAACGCCGATTTAAGTGTTAGCCGTGTTACTTGTACCTGTTACTTTAAATCTATCACCATAGATTTAAAACAATGGTTAATGTTACACATTTCCACCATTATCCGACTCGGCTCCTCAGACCAGAGGCTTAACAAGCAATTTTTCAGGCGTTTTTCGGTCAGTTTCTTGCATCTTTCACCCAGCTTTTGGTATTCGATAAAAGCTCCTCACGGTTTCTCGCTTTGATCCATTTGAACAACCGTTAACAACAGAACAAAAAAGTTATTACTTACTTATTATTGCAGAAAATCACTTCGTTCCGTTTGTTGTGATGCAAGCTGCAGATTCCTGCCACCCACTCCGCCACAACAAGCGTGACGTCACATGATGACGCAGAACAAAGGCCCAAGATCAAAGGCAACGATGACGTCACAGGTTGCTTATCTTGCCTCAGTACACTCAGACACACAAAGTTGAATCGCAGGCAAGATATAGAAGTCTAACCATCAACAGACACAACATTTCATCACATATTAGGTGATACATAAGAACAACAAATGGAAAGACAGACAGGAGCAGAAAGTGGTACTCTGTACCACCCTAGACAAAAGACTATAGAGTGTCAGGCCCAGAAGTTGCAGCAGGAAGACACAATGATGGGGCAGCTTGCTGCAATGGAGGTGGGATGTATGGCAGAACAAAGGCAGCAATATGGTGACATGAGAATGTTTGAAAAGACAGAGCATAATGTCCAGGTTTTGGACGACAAAACTGAAGCCCCCAGGGCATACACTGACATAACCGTTGTTGAGTTAATGGTCTTGAAGAAAAGGAAACAAGGAGAACAGAAGCATAATGAAATGATGCAGCCCCGATTGGATGAATATCACAGGCAGGCTCAGCAGGAGGACCCTCAGAAAAAGCTTCGTGCCCAGTCTCTCAGAAATTACCAGCTCAAGCAAATGAGAGACAGGGAGCTGATGAAACAGAAAGAGAGACTAGACTACCAAGTTCAAGAGAAAATCATGGTCATCGAGGACTGCGAAAAGTGTGAGGAGGAATTAGAAGAGATGATGGAGAAAATTCATCAGTCTACTGATGTCCACAATCAGAATATGATCTGGGAGAGACAGCAGAAGGAAAACAAGGAGTGTCAAAGGAAGAAGGACGAGTTGCTGGCCAATGAAGAGGCTGCCAAGTTATTCTCCATAGAGGAAAGACTGAATGATGTTAATCAGTTCACCTGCCTCCTACCCATTCAGCAAGAAGTTAAAAACACTTCAGACACAACAGGTGCAACTAGCAGAGGGCTGTTTGACACCTTAAGTCCGTCGCATTCCAGTTACACCTCTGCAGATATGGGTGAGGTACTGCCTAGATTTCGCAGGCCTCAACCTCAGACGAATGAAGAACTGCTGAGTATACCACTCAGCTGCAGAGAAACCAGTAAGGTCAACCTGGGGCCCACCTGTCTCCCACCCATTCAGCAAGGAGTTGAAAACACCTCAGCCGCAACGGGTGCAACTAGCAGAGGGCTGTTTGACACCTTAAGTCCATCGTATTCCAGTTACATCTCTGCAGATACGGGTGATGTACTGCCTAGATTTCGCAGGCCTCAACCACAGACGAATGAAGAACTGCTGAGGATACCGCTCAGCTGCAAAGAAACCAGTAAGGTCAACCTGGGGCCCACCTGTCTCCCACCCATTCAGCAAGGAATTGAAAACACCTCAGCCGCAACGGGTGCAACTAGCAGAGGACTGTTTGACACCTTAAGTCCGTCACATTCCAGTTACATCTCTGCAGATACGGGTGATGTACTGCCTAGATTTCGCAGGCCTCAACCACAGACGAATGAAGAACTGCTGAGGATACCGCTCAGCTGCAAAGAAACCAGTAAGGTCAACCTGGGGCCCACCTGTCTCCCACCCATTCAGCAAGGAATTGAAAACACCTCAGCCGCAACGGGTGCAACTAGCAGAGGGATGTTTGACACCTTAAGTCCGTCACATTCCAGTTACATCTCTGCAGATACGGGTGAGGAACTGCCGAGATTTCGCAGGCCTCAACCTCAGACGAATGAAGAACTGCTGAGGATACCGCTCAGCTGCAAAGAAACCAGTAAGGTCAACCTGGGGCCCACCTGTCTCCCACCCATTCAGCAAGGAATTGAAAACACCTCAGCCACAACGGGTGCAACTAGCAGAGGGCTGTTTGACACCTTAAGTCCGTCACATTCCAGTTACATCTCTGCAGATACGGGTGAGGTACTGCCTAAATTTCGCAGGCCTCAACCTCAGACGAATGAAGAACTGCTGAGGATACCGCTCAGCTGCAAAGAAACCAGTAAGGTCACCCTGGGGCCCACCTGTCTCCCACCCATTCAGCAAGGAATTGAAAACACCTCAGCCGCAACGGGTGTAACTAGCAGAGGGCTGTTTGACACCTTAAGTCCGTCACATTCCAGTTACATCTCTGCAGATACGGGTGATGTACTGCCTAAATTTCGCAGGCCTCAACCTCAGACGAATGAAGAACTGCTGAGGATACCGCTCAGCTGCAAAGAAACCAGTAAGGTCACCCTGGGGCCCACCTGTCTCCCACCCATTCAGCAAGGAATTGAAAACACCTCAGCCGCAACGGGTGCAACTAGCAGAGGGATGTTTGACACCTTAAGTCCGTCACATTCCAGTTACATCTCTGCAGATACGGGTGATGTACTACCTAGATTTCGCAGGCCTCAACCACAGATGAATGAAGAACTGCTGAGGATACCGCTCAGCTGCAAAGAAACCAGTAAGGTCAACCTGGGGCCCACCTGTCTCCCACCCATTCAGCAAGGAGTTGAAAACACCTCAGCCGCAACGGGTGCAACTAGCAGAGGGATGTTTGACACCTTAAGTCCGTCACATTCCAGTTACATCTCTGCAGATACAGGTGAGGAACTGCCGAGATTTCGCAGGCCTCAACCTCAGACGAATGAAGAACTGCTGAGGATACCGCTCAGCTGCAAAGAAACCAGTAAGGTCAACCTGGGGCCCACCTGTCTCCCACCCATTCAGCAAGGAATTGAAAACACCTCAGCCGCAACGGGTGCAACTAACAGAGGGATGTTTGACACCTTAAGTCTGTCACATTCCAGTTACATCTCTGCAGATACGGGTGAAGTACTGCCTAAATTTGGCAGGTCTCAACCTCCAGATATTCCTTCCAATGTCACCTAAGTTGCAAAGAACAGAAAAAGATGCGTTTGTGATACTGACAACGTTTTTCCTGGAAATCCACTGTCTAAACCTCCACCTAAACCTAAATGCCAGGACATCACAAAATAGCTTGCTCATGGACGCCCACCACATGCATCTAAAGTGCAGTCAAGTAGAGGTCCACGGAGAGACCCGGGGATTGAACCGGCGACCCCGAAACCAAAATCAATAATAAGAGATAGATAATTAATTTGGAAGAATAGACAATAAAGAATAGATTATAAATAGTAAAATGTCATTGAAAATTGTTTTCGAGTGTTTTGAAATGATTGGTGTGACCATGACAAACTAAATGTTGCTCCATGTTACAGTTTAACTACAGTTAGATTAAGTGCTGTGTTCACATATATAGAAATCCAGAGTTTCAAAAAGATATATTCAGATTCAGAGTTCCTTTATTGATCCCCAAGGAGAAATTGTTTTTTGTAGCAGTGCTCCATACAAGATAGAATTGTAGATTAGAATAAAGAAAGAAAGAAAGAAAGAAAGAAAGAAAGAAAGAAAGAAAGAAAGAAAGAAAGAAAGAAAGAAATATATCAAGGGACTATATATATATATATATATATATATATATATATATATATATATATATATATATATATAGAATATTAATACTAAGGATATATGTAAATAAGAAATATACAACACAATAAAATGTACAGCAATAAAGCAAATATATATACTGAGCAATTGGATGTGCAAGAAATTGAAGTAGGATATGCAAAATTTAAATGGAAAATATGTATTAGAATTACTATATATACTGAATATTGAATGTGCAAAATTGAATTGGATGTGCAGAAACTGAAATTGGAAAATATACATCAGAACAGACAGTGGCAGTGAAAGTCCAAGGGCCATTCAGAGAGAGGAGTTGTGTAGGTTGATTTCCTGTAGCGTTCAGTCCTTAGTTTTGGTGGTATGAGTCTTTCACTTAACGCACTCCTGTGTCTGGCCAGCACAACATGAAGTGGGTGTGAGACGTTGTCCATTACAGCCCTCCAGGTCCGCACTTTCCAGAAGAAGTCTGTCATCATCAATATACACATCTCCACACTACTGAAGAATCTCATCAACTTTGAGTGGGACTTCATATTTGTCATTGAGCTCTTTCTCATCTCTCTCTCACTCCATGTGTTGTTTTGACAGTTTCATCATGGCACGTTAATGGTTACCTGTGTAACTGTGGAGAAAAACTGGCTCAGCAAGCCTCTCAGTCCCAGTTTGTAAAATGATGACGAATTGGGTCATGGAAATGTCCAGGATGCATCCCTGAACCCAATTCGCACACAAGAGAATTTGGTATTATCAGCTTAACAAGCACTGATTAGGTATTGATACTGATTCTAAACGTTTTTGATCATGTCATTTGTTGCTGTTGCACAATGGCAACAGTAGAACACAGCAGAGCAGAACAATGCCCATGAAGGTGATGGTCATCTCTAACTGATGAAAAATGCTGCAAATATAAAAACACACACAACCCCAAAACAACTACAAGAGACAAACGCTGCAAATTCACTCCACAAAATGGAAGGGCGCCAAGCTACTAGGGGGACTCGACCTGAGGGATGGACTGGTCCTGTAGGACCAGACCATAGAGATATAAAGAGTAGACGCCGCATCGACCGCTACTGCCTATCGGCGCTGACGAGCTCCATTCAGTGCCGTTTGGTAGGCGCAAAGAAGTGTTGTTTGCGCCATTTGCGGCGCGTTTGCCCTTGTTGGCCACCGTATGTATTAGTGCTATAACTGTACAGTGTAAATTAACGTTTCAATTTCCTGCTATGAGCTGTGAGAATGGCGCAGTGAAAGAAATAACAGAGTTCAAAAGAGGGTGAAGCATTTCACAACTCCAGCAGTTTGGAAATTATGGAAAAAAATGTCAGAGTTCAAGCAATGAGAATTAACTATATTCTAGTGTTTTTATTCTAATGTGTCATTTCATAACATGGACAAAAATAAAAGTCTCTTACAAATTACGGTTATTAAATTAAATAGTGTAAATGCAGTGACTGAAGCCAACCCACAATCTCTTATTCTCAGTTAAGACAGTGCATATTTTGCAACAAAGCAAACATCTGAATAAAAGAAAATGGTGAGACTATGAGCATCATGTGGTCAGTGTTGTTTTAGTTAGAAGGTGAAAAAGTAAAACTGCACATACAGAAGCACACACACCTATGAGCAACATCGTGGCATCATTCTGATGTGTTTTTGATATGTGCATCATATTTTTATCTTGAATGTCCCTTACATCCACAAACTGATTATTTAAATGACAGCCATAGTGAGTCACTGACATTTTTTCAGCTTATTATGGTACTTCCCTTGTTTTCATGTTCATGAATCATGTTCTCACTCAAACTGCTCTCCTCTGGCAGAGTAGGGCCAGTGAGCGTCAAAGAAATACTGTATGAAGTTCCCTGTGACATAAGAGTGGAACAACACCTGTCAAAATAGCTTTAATGCTTGTTATAATCACTTGCATTTTTTAGTTTATCTTCATGAGATTAGTGTTTCCACAGCAGCGTATTACGGTTGTATAGCTTGCTTGAGTCATGCTGCCATGTTTCCTTCAGTCCCCTCCTCCCTGGAGAGGAGGCAAAGATAAAAGGATAAAGAGATGTGGGATAAAAGTGAAGCTTGTAACACACATGCATGCCAGCTGTTACTGTGTGTTGTTCTGATCTATGAGGCTTACCATGTATTATTTATGGTAGATAGGTGACTCTCAGGGAAGCTGTCAGTTCAGAGTTGGTCCAACGATGCCTCTCTGTGGATGGTGTGTGTTCTTCCATTACTGAGGGGAAACCACAGTGTCATGCATTACATTGGGATTTTTATGCCATTTATGTTATATTTTTTATCATCTGTACAAATATACATACGCAGTTGTTTTGTTTTTCTGTATCCTGTATACTTTTTTATTTTGACCCCTTTATGCCACTATGCTTGCTCTTTGTAACACTTGCTGGCTGTAATAACCGAATTTCCCAGGAATGGGATCAAAAAAGTCTTATCTCATCTTGTTAGAAGTCTATGTGAAGTTCTTTCATATGTTTTTTTCTTTTGTTTTTTCTGTAGCCCTTTGAGATCTGTGATGAAAAGGGCATCACAAATAAAATTTATTATTATTATTATTATTATTATTATTATTATTATTATTATTAGGTCCAGAGGGTGATTTTGGATTCTACAATGGTCTCACTTCAATTAAGGCTTTGTCAGCTTAAACTAAACTGTGAAATACATGTTGCTCAGTTTTGTAGGTCTCCATATGATGTGACCTGTAGCAGATTATATTTTCAAAACCCAGAGGATTATAAATCAGTGTCTCCCCACTGAGCCCCTGGCAAGAAGACTTGTTTGATGAGCAGTCATACTGAGAAATTCTCAAAAATATATGTGTTTGGAATTATTCATGCAGGAAAAACATACTCAAATTTTGTAACTCCCACATCCATTGCCCAAAATGTTAGTGTATTTGAGAGAGAGATATTTCCAAGTATACAAACACTGAACTATTATAAAACACACAAGATCATGAAAGAGGATGCGATATCTTCCCCCTAGACACTGTTATTTGTATAAATAGAGGAATCAGGCAAATAACCAATCAAAAGTTACGTCCCTATCTCTCCTCGGAAGACTTTGAATGTTAATGAACCGTCGTTTTGTATGTCTTTTCATTTGAGACTTTAATTTTGAGTGTTTAAAAAGTCAATTAATTATTCATGAGTCTTCTACTACCATCCCAGGAAAACAAAGCTACAGGGGGTGCGGTCTTTCCTGTAGCCGAGAACGGAAGCGGAAATTCGGCCATCTCCTCGTACATTCAAGCTACAACAGGGTCAGTACACACTTGATTTGGTCATTTATTGTGGTGTATTGTCAGTGTTTTGTTGACATTTTGGCTTGTTATTCAAAACTGTATATTCAGCATTGCCCCGAAGCAGTAGGTGTCCTTGCTTAAGCTTGTACAGTCCAGCAGTCCTGTTGCCAGTTGCGAACTAACTACCAGGAGCTAGCTAGCTAACTGCTACCTTGCTACTAGCTGGCTAATCTTTCCTAGCAGCAGCAGCAGCAGCAGCAGCAGCAGCAACAGAGCAGCAAGTGATTTCTTGTATCAGTCAAAGTGGAAGGTAACCTTAACCTTAATTTTAGTCAGGCATGATTCAGTGTTGTGACGAGAACATAGTCGTTGGTTTGACTTGAGTTTGCCTGCCCATTCGTGCCTATCTATCGTTACACCCTTATGTACCCCTGTTTATACTTTGCCCAGACTTTACCCAAACCTTGGTGGCAAAGTGCTAGCCAGCTGTTTCGATTCGCTGGAGTAGAGTTGCTTGCTAACTGGTTGATGGAAGCTAACGGTACCAGGTGACAGCTAACGTTTTTTTTTTTTTTTGGCTAATTAGCTATACTTATGGCTCGTAAACTTGTCTTTCGCATAAACATACTTCGTGACACAGATATGCTTGTTTTACGATGATCTTGTTAACTCTGTTGTATTATGTCAGGGTTCAATTTAACTCTGTTCCCAGACAACCTGTCCCTTCGTTGTGTCTAACACCCAGTGTAAGTTCACAGTTGCTGGTTAGCTAGCATAACGTCCAGGTAACTGTTTGGTTGCTATCAGCACACCAGCTAGCTAACTTGATAGGTGTGACAGGGAAAGCTGCAATTACCTTATCTCGGTGCAGGAGAGACTTACTTCGTTGCGCTGTGCAAGCTCAATGGCATGCGAGTGATAGCAGAAATAAGTTAGCTTAGTTTTTTTTTTTTTGTTTTTTTTTTAACTCCTCGCCTTGTTTGTAATCTAGGTAAAGCTACATTATCGAGAACACATGTCAATATGTAGGCGTGACTGATTTGCTGATACTTAATCATTTGCCTAAAATAGGTCATTAACATTCAGTCGTTAGCTTGACCTAGCTGGATGTGTGCTGATCTACGTAAAGCGTCTCTCTGTCAGACCAACCGTTCATGATAATGTGATCGTGTACTTTCTGTTGCTCAAGTGCTGCAAAATCGAAACTTAAGTGTACTAGTTCATGAAACCTGAATTTCTCACAGTGTCAGAGATTGTGGAATATTTGAGACAGCACGAAGTCTAAGATACAAAGGCGTGTTATATTCCTTATCAAAGAGTAGTTGGTGTGTCTGAACTTTGGTACAGAGCTTCAGGAGTCTCTGAACTGCCTTTTTTTGGGTAATGGTTGCCTAATGTTCAGTTATGCAACATGGGTTCATTGTCTGACCCACAAATCTGAACATGAATATGTGCTGTATGTGTCTATATAGCATATAAAAAGCATATAACACTTTAAAAGTATAGAGAACAGTTGGGTCTTCCATGTGGCACGTTTGTTATACTACTGGTAGATTTAAAACCTGAACAAATAGTCTAAACGTCTAAATGCATACACTAAAATGTATTATTCTTGTTGGTATGTTATTTTATTAAATTCTGATGTTCAAAGCAGTCCATGGGTATGTAACAGGTTAGTTTGTTTAAGACAAGTAAGAAACAGGTGTACATGGCTTTCGTAACATTTGGTATTGAAGAACAAACATATAAAACTTTTAAAAGAATTTTTAAGTAATCTTGGATTTTCTTGCCTGTCAGAGTCCATGGTGTAGAGGTTAATCTGTGAACAACACTGTTGAGTCTGAGTGCAGTGTGCAGACAGGACTGCAGGAAACAGGGGCAGTGGAGACAGCAGCACTGTTTCTCAAATTGCCTACTAGTTCTTGATTGCCTGGTTGGCCTGGATGTTCATACAGTGGGATGAGTTTGTCATCTTCTTTAGTGAAGAGATTGTGCCTTCGCTCCTTTGGTTCATTGCGAGATGGCAATTTAGGCTGGGGAGGGGAAGTGTCCTTTGCTGAAGTTTCTCAAACTTTTCTTGCCTTGTAGTGCATCCAGAATCAAGCAATAATTAGGGCTCAGGCCTTTCAAGAGGCAGAAGAATAACTGGATTGCATTTTTTTATTCTTTTTTTTCTGGAATGTTAGGGTTAAAGTTGCCCATAAAAACATTTGTGGAGAGCTTTTAAGTGTGCTGACAGCAAAACAGGTTTTGTAGGTAAATTTGTTACCTCTAATGTCAGTATCAGAAAGTTTTTTTGGTGTATTGCCTACCTCTGTGACTTTATGACATGGGCAGGGATAGCTCTATTTGGTGAAAAACTGCAGATTGTGGCAATGAAAGGATGCATCTGGTCAGCAACAGTGTTTGCTGTGTAAGCAAACAAATACAAACAATGCTCAGTAGGTACTGAGGGATCCAATATTGTGCCACAAAATCATTCTCTGCATGCCATTACAGCAGCAGCAGCAACAACAGCAGCAGCAGCAGCAGCAGCAGCAGCAGCAGCAGCAGCAGCAGCCAGGCCCAGTCCATGATGCTGATGTCAATTTCAGACCGTGCTACCGATGAGGCATAACTGAAACTATAATTTATTGCACCAGACAGTGTTTTTCTTCCACCTGTCAGTCACCCAGGTTTTGCTGATAATGTGCACTCTACACTCCTTTATGGTGAAGTCAATCCAAGAATTTTACAATCAGAAATTAAGTAAATGGAAGTACATGTTATTATGTGGCAGGCAGCAGAATTCAAAATTCAGTTTCTGTTCAGTAATACAGCATTTATTTCATACCACTGTTGCATAGCTTTACCCTGATAGAAAGGTGAATGTTGCCTAAACGATTTTAAAATGTGAAACTAATTATTGACTAGCTCATGAATGAATCACAAGTTTGAAATGCTAAAGCGTGTACTTGAACATGTGACCCACGCCCAGGCTCGGCTCTTTCCAACTCAGTTAATGCAAATCTCACTTTTACAATTTAGATTTGTCAAATTAGGTTATATTTTCTGAACTATGAGGCAAAACCTAAGAGTACGGGTGAGGTTATTTTTCCCTTCTGGCTCTTATTGGTTCAGGAATAGTCTATGCATACCTGCTTATTCATAAGAGAATAAAAAAGTGCATTATGTACTGTTCTTCAGGAATTAAAAGCCATTATTTTCTGATTCAAAGACCCTTGACTTGTTAAGTAAGATAAAGCATATAACTCATACATTGTATCTCTTACTGTCAGCCATGTGTGGATCAGCAACAAATCATGTGATTTTTGTTGCTGAATATCTGCTTTGTCCTTATTTTATTATAGTTACTTTGAAAATCAGACCATGGATAAAGTTTTAGCTTGTCCTTTCATTGTGATTTAGCAGTAATTTCTCACTGAGGATGGCTTCATTTTTAACATAAATTTTAATCTTGCTCCATAGTTTTCATCTCCCTGCGTCTGTGGTTTTGGGACCCAATGTTGCCACGGGAAGAAACAGACAAACTGAGACGTAACACTCGTGAATGAGTGGCTCACAAGCCAAGAAAAACGAAGCGATACCAAGAGGAGAGACCCCCATTCTGCATCATTCTTGTGTAACAGGTGTGCATGGCACGGCCTTTCTTCCTTTGTTGATGCCAGCAGTCACATGATTTTTAGGTTGATTTCTGGTATAGACACCATCTCTCACAGTCTGATTGTTCTTCTCAAGGCCTCCCACTCTCATGCATCAAACTCTTTATCTTCTTGCACTTTTTTGTAGTATTAAGTGTGTTTCATTTGTCTTTGTTTGAAATAACAATGTTCATTGCCCTGCAGTCGTTTGTATGTTAACGATTTTTTTCAACCCTCCGTCTCCGTCTGCTATTCAGATTGCAACAGATCTCGACGGCCAGACCGTTGCCATGTCGACCTCATCGCTACGGCGACAAGTAAAGAACATCGTCCACAACTATTCAGAGGCCGAAATCAAGGTTGCGTGTCCTTCTGCTTGTCTGTCTTTTCTTCTTCTCTCGTTTTTTTTACTCCCACATCCTCCATATGTCCATGGTTTAAGTGTAGCCTATGTATCTCTGCAGTACAGATGACATAATGTAACTGCTGATATCTAATATATTTCTGGAGCAACTTCCGTCCTCCTTGCCCTTGTTAACACTATGTGAGCTAATCTAATCATATTATCCATTCATTATTTTGCCTCTGTACAGCTTGTGTCATGATTGAGTTTGCGTCGCCACTCAGAACACTGTGGATCATTAAATTGTCGCAAAGCATTGGTCCAAAATCATTCTCATCACGGACAGTTTGGGTGGAGGATTATTTAAGGTTGTCCCTTGCTGTGTTGTTGTCCAGGTAAGAGAGGCGACATCCAATGATCCATGGGGCCCCAGCAGCTCTCTGATGTCAGAGATTGCTGATCTGACTTACAATGTTGTGGCCTTCTCGGAAATCATGAGCATGGTGTGGAAGCGCCTCAATGACCACGGCAAGAACTGGAGACATGTGTACAAGGTTTGTGTGCATGTGTCGAGTTGGGAATAATTGTTGTGGCAATATATCACAATACATACCCTTACAATGTAATGCACTACTATGACAATATGTTCTCTCATGATACATTTTGATTGCACTGGTACCATGTTAACCAGTGTTATTTGATAATATTGTGACAGGATGTGTCAAGAAGTCATTCCCTGTTTACTGTACAATGCCCTGCATTTCATTTCATTTCATTTCAATTCAATTCAATTCAATTCAATTCAATTCAATTCAATTCAATTCAATTCAATTCACAGCAGCATCAATAAGTGAATAGAATATTCAAAAAGACAACAAGTGCATGCAATTAACAGAGTATATACAAAGGGGCATAATAGAAAGAGAGATTTATTATCTTTCATATTATTCTGTGTGAAAGTTTTTATACAGTAATAGTGCTTTCAAATATTCCCATGGCATGTTCTTTAGTTTCTGCCAACAGTCCCACAGTGCAGTGCATCCCATTTTGTGGAGGCAAAAATTTCAACATTACAACACTACACCTGTTAAGGATGATGTAAATGATTCATAGGTGCCTGAAAACTCAACTTACTACTCATGAAAGTAAACTTTTGAGTGTATCGAGTGTTTATTGTATACTCTCTGTAAACTGCATAGCTCTGTGTGTAAATGGATGAAGAACCTAACAGAGACTAACCATATAGAATTTTCTCTTGTGATTGTATTGTTTGTTAAAGCAGTTAATGAGAAGTATTGGTTGTAATTTGTGTTTTCACCAGGCTATGACTCTTATGGAGTACCTGATCAAGACGGGTTCAGAACGTGTTGCACAACAGTGCCGAGAGAACATATACGCAGTCCAGACCCTCAAGGATTTTCAGTACATAGACCGAGACGGCAAAGACCAGGTACACAAACACACCCACAGCCACAAAGCTGAATAGAAAGTTTAGTGATGAGTGAGTAAGGTCCACATTTGTGGAATGCAGGCACAGTTTGTCCAACACACTACTTGAGGTTTATTCTAGGACATTTTACAGTGACCTCTTGTGCAAACCCAGGGCCATAAATGTTGTTATGAGTTGTTGATAACTGAAACTGTGGTAAGTTAACAGGCTGTTATGGTAGCAATACAGTTGAATGTATTAACCTGCATTAGTATTTAAATGCTTGGCTGTTTATTTAACATTTAAGATTGAAATTTGCATGCTAACTTGCAGCATGTAATTGTGCGTTTATGCCTGTATTTTTCCAGGGGGTGAATGTGCGAGAGAAAGCCAAACAGCTAGTGACACTGCTAAAAGATGAAGAGAGACTAAGAGAGGAGAGGATCCATGCCCTCAAAACCAAAGAGAAGATGGCACAGACCTCCAGTGGTGAGATGAGTCCTTAAAACAGTGTTTAAAAAAAAAAAAAGGATTCACCCGATGCTCAGATTACACTTTGAAAGAATGGTGGCCTCACAACAGCATGAAGGGCCTCTGAGTAGCTGATAACCTAAAGCCACGTTTCCACCACACACTTTGAGGTATAGTACCCTGGAAACCCGTACCTAACTCATACCAAACTGCCCTTGCTTTTATAGCAGGTGGGAAACAACAGACGAGACTGATCTTTGTCTTGAGAAGCTGCAGAATTTGTTAACTGACTCACTCTAGCCTTCGCTGTACATTTACTGGCAGATTGACGACTTTTCACTAATCTTTTCCTCAGCTCGCATTCATCGTTACTTTTTTGCCACTCGCTCATCCACACACTCGCTACGCACACACTGAGCTACGCTACTCTTGTAACAACAAGAACACAGTGGAGGTCATTGTATGTTTTGTGTTCTTTCTTCTTGGTATAAAGTTGTTTATGACAACGAGGAGACAAGCTTTGTTTGAGAAAAGGCCACAGCAGGGTTTCCCATATGTTCATTACTTCAGCAATGCCCACCACATATCAATTGATTATGATTTTTGAAGCTGTGTGCACCACTTTCTGTATTTTGTGACCCATTTTAGCTTTTAAAATTATTGTTTTATTCGACCAGGAGAACAGCACCATCCATGATTGCTAAACTAGTGGACAATCTCCCATCGCTTACCGCACTGTCTACTGAATTGCACATGCTCTTCAGAGAAAGAGAGAGAGAGAGAGAGATGTTTTCTGGTATTACGTCCCTCCTGTAAATGCACTGATTGTAGCGCGACCTCACCTGTTTAACGCAGGTCTACTAATGCTGCCGTTTTTGTAAAAGCTTACGCTTTTGTGCTGATGTCATTTGGTAGCATGTTGGTTTCGCTTTGATGGGTTATGTCATTAATGATAAGCCTCCTCCACATGGGATTAATTTACTAAAAACCTGCTCCCAAAAAAAAAATGTTTTTGGGTGACTTTATAAAACATACAAGCAACAAGACAAGTTTGCAGAGAAAACAGGAGAGATGGGAAATTCTTCATCAGACTGCAGATGATGAGATTACGCTTTTGGTCTGATTCTTTCTGACCAATCAACAGACTGCAGTGTTTTCAGTCCACCTTTAAGTGCCAGATCGTTGTGCTAGGTACCTCAGCAGAGGGATAATGAAAAAACGACACAGAATGGAGTGGTTATACTGGTACCTTCCACAACTTTTGATAATGGAAATGTGAAAATAACCATTGTGTATAATGAACTGAACTGGACTGCTGGGTTGAATTGTGGCTTAAGACTGGCTCTCATCCATGTACATGCTTACTTTTCTCTGCTCCAGCCTCCTCAGCTCCCTCGGCACCAAGCCTGGGGGGTAGCCTGTCAGTTGGCTCCCACTCTGGAGGGGCAGACCCGGAGCAGGCCTGGCCGCAGAGTTCTGGAGAGGAAGATCTGCAGCTCCAGCTGGCTTTGGCCATGAGTAAAGAAGAGGCAGAGCAGGTAACTCATAGAAGCCTATTCAAGGCAAGCACAGGTGTCTTACTGCTCTTTAAGATAAGGATTGAAGCTATAACTGTGGCTAAGTTGACTGTTTGAATCTGTTGCAGTACCTGTGTACACAGAGGGATATTACTGATATTTTTCACTACATACACCTAGCTTTGCTCTTACCATGTAACGCCTGACCTCCCCTAGAATCAGGACCCTCTGGAGGACGCAGAGCTCCGCTATGCACTCACACTCAGCAAAGAGGTGCAACTAAAGGTCAGGGCCAGAGAGTGTGTCCAGGTGACTGGCCAGCCAGTCATCAACTATCTGTCTTTCTGTCAATTGGATTTTCTCCAGCACACATCAAACAATCAATCGTGAAAATTAATTTCTACTCATATGTGTCATGTGTCATTTTCCTCAAGATACGAATTTGCATCAAACTGCAGTAAAACTGTTGAGATAATTTAGTTTGTTGTGTAGCGTCACATTCTTTCGTAGTGCTTGCACTCGCCAAGAGCAAAAAGCAAAGTAGGTGCAGTTCATGTCTCTGTCAAGACGTGTTTGAACTACCCAAAAGTCAGCATTAAGAGAATTGATTAACTCTAATTTAATTGTTGAATTTGCATGACATGAAGTATTTGTCATAACTGACTAAATGAAACACTTTTCTAAACACTGATTATTCTTTCCTGTTACCCTCTCTGATAGCATGCACTCAGCCGTAGTCTTGATTTGAAATGTTCTCTTTTCCTTGACTCTTACACATCTCCTGCTGTTGTAACTTCCTTGTACTGTGTTCACTGAGTGCAGATCATGTTTGCCTGTTGTGTACAACTGGTTAGAGTCCCACACCTACTGTACTGCTTGACTGGTTAAACTAATTCAGGCTCTTTAAAGGATAATGGCAATGTTCCTGTTACTTAGTGGCATCAAGCATAAGACTTGCTTAGTTCTATAGCAGGGGTATCCTGTTTCCTCATGGATTAGTCAGTGTTCTACTGTTTGATCACCAATCCTCCTCATAATGAGGTAGGATATAAGGTGGCATTAGGTAGGGATGACCTAGGATGATCTGCAAGATCTGCATCAGGGGGATTAAGGCAGTTTTTAAAAAAATTGCTTGGTATTGGTTATGTAGAGCCCAGTCCATTTCGCCTCCTCTTTTTATTGTAACTTTTTGTGCTCCACGTTGGCTGTATGATAAAGAAGCTCCGCTGCAGGGAGCTAAACAACTGATACCTATTTCTAATACAAATCAACTGTGAGCAGCACAAACACATCAAAGACAGCAAGCAGTTTCTGTGGAATATTCACAATGACAACATGTTTCAGGAAGCAGATTAACCACAGCTGTCTTTGCAGCTGACCCGCACCTATAAAGTGTGGCTGCTGGTTGAAACGGCATTGAAACCTCAGCATTCTGTTTATGGTGGATTCATATCCCCCAAAGACCTTCTTGCAACAACAGCTCTACAGTTGTCAGTTTCATTTTAGGTAACCTTGTGACAGAAGTTCAGGATGAGTTTATTTTATGTGTGAAACTGCACTAAAATTTACAAACATTAATCTGAATCAGTTGTGTTTTGCTGAAGCTGAAGCTGAAGCTGCAAGTTCTTGCAGATAATGCAGGTACTGGTTAATTTTCTGTTGGAGATTGTGATTAAAGGTCAAGTTTTCAGTTTCCACTCCCACTGATTCAGACTGTAACTGTGGAATTGTAAACCGGTCCTAAATCTGTACCTGTGGTGTACTTTCCGAGTTTGTGTGTCTCAGGTTGCTGACATCACAGTGTGTGTGATTGGCAGGAAGAGCGACTGCGCAGAGGTGATGACCTGAGACTGCAGATGGCCATCGAGGAGAGCAAGAGAGAGAAGCTTAAACCTGAGGAGGTGTGTGTGTAAAATCTGTCTCTCACTTTCCTGGCATTACCTCTTCTAGTGCACGGCCCATACAGGTTACTGACAGGGCCAGTGTGGAAGAGATCACAGTCCCAGATTTTCTAATAGTCGTTACATTATCACTTCTCCATATGTAAAACCTGTCTCATTGTCCAAAACCTGTCCCACTGTCCAAATCCCATCCAAATGGGGCTCTACTTGGTGCATTTTGTGTTGAAAGCCACTATGTTTGAATTGATGTTTGTTTTTCAGGACAGTCAAGTCAAACATCCATCTGATTTTGTTTAAAGTGTTGAGGATTTCAGATATTCTGCTCATACTCAGAAGTAGAAGACACTTGTGTGCCCGCACTTTTGTTTGCAGATGTAATTGGCATTTTATGCTGTCAGATTTTTGAAGGTAGTAAGTGGTGTGATAAACCCACAAGCTTAATTTATCTTTGTTCTGGGGCCTGAAATATTTACAGAAACAGTGTCTATATGATGATCACAGATGGCCCTCAAACCAAAAAGGTTTGTATGTGACTGTAAACATCTCTGTACATAGTGCAGATTGTGTCACTCACAAGTGTTATTGAAGTGATAAGTAATAGTTTTATCAGTATGTTCACGTGGCACAAAAGAGGAACTAAGAATCTGTCAGAAGTTCAGTGTGATTTCTTTCTCTGGTTGTCGGCTCTCTGTCTCGTTCTACTTCTCAGTTCTGTGAATTTCCCCTTATCACGCCACCATTATCTAACATCAATGTGCAGTGAGTGGGTCCTCAGATTTCTCCCTGAAAACAGCTGAAGGAACATGAATCCATAATATATTCTCTTGTTCAGAGTTCTCTGATGGAGCTGAGTGCCGTGGACCCCTGGGGGGCTCCTGCTGCTGCACCCGCCGCCACTGTGGGCTCTGCCGGTCCCTCGCCTCCACCCACGATTTCTGCCCCTGCTGCCTCAGGTCCGTGGGGCACAGCCTCCACAGACCCATGGGGTGTAGCGTCACCCACGTCTCCTACAAGCTCTGACCCCTGGGGTGGGGGAGCCCCACCTACTATAGCCCCCCCTCCAGACCCTTGGGGAGAGACGTCCAACAGAGTTAACAACGTTGACCCCTGGGGAAGCTCAGGTAAGCAGCAGGCAAGCAGCTGCCACACTGCTCACATGTAGCCAATCAAGTTGGTGGAAAAGTACTCATTGGCGAGTATCAATAGAGAACCGTGTCCAGCTCTGTGGATTTAAGAGGATGTGAAGACCTCTGACATATGCTCCTCTTCACTCCACTGTTTCATTTCCTGTCTTCATTAAAGCCCCTTTACATTTTCTGTCATGTCCCCATGCTGTCGTATCTTCTCATCCACTCATATGCTTTCGGTTTGTAATGAGGAAAGCAAGCATGCTAAGTCCATTCTCCCTCTGTCTCTAAACCAGGGATTTTTATCCTCTTGTTTCTACTCAGGACTGACTGTGGCTGTGTCTCAACCAGAGCTGTCTCGTCTCTTACCCCTTTGTGCCTTTTTAGCTTCTTATTATCTCTCCTTTACCTCCACCGAGCTTCAGATATTAAACAGGTGAAAGTAACATGGTGGACAGCTGTAGGAAATCTGCTCTCACCTGTCGAGGTAGTGGAACAACAGAGGTCAAGGAGAGAAACACTTCTGTTGGAACCCAGCCCAGCTTCCTGCTCCCTCCTTGTTGTGGATTGTACCTGTAAGGTGTTGTGTTAACCCTCCCCTCCCCTGCGTCTCCTCCCCTTCCCTGTAGCTGTGACTCCCCCCAGTGCTGATCCCTGGGGCCCCCCAGTGCCACCCAGCACTTCCTCCTCGGGGGGGCCAGTAGACCCTTGGGCAAGGGACGGGCCTGTCCCTGCCTCTGACCCTATCACCTCCGACATCTGGAGTGGCACCGCCAAACACACTAACGGCACAGGTACACTCACACTTAAGGCTACATGGACTCAAAAACACTGAGGTACTGGTACACACTTCATCGTAGAGTAAACACAGCTGCATGCACACAACAGCTGTCTTGTCTCACATTTCATCCTCCTCTAGAATGTGTGGTAACACAGTTCTATATTGTTGTTTTATTGTAATGCAAATCATTTTTTTTAGTATTCTCTGTCTGAGTTCGTATTTTTGTTTGTTCCTTCCAGGAGACCCAGAGCGAAGAGGGTCCCCAGCATTGGGCTGTGACAGCACAGGCTCACCGGTGCCCTTTGACCTGTCATCTCTTGGTTCTTCACTTCCTGTTCGTAAGACTCCAGAGTCGTTCCTCGGCCCCAACGCAGCACTGGTGGATCTCGATTCCCTTGTGTCATCTAAACCCAAACCCAAACAGCCGCCGCCTCCTTCCATCTCTTCCTCTTCAGCTCACAATCCCTTCCTCCAGAACACAGGTTAGTTACAGCTATCGTTTTAACTGTGTGTAACCTGAGGAAAGAAAGTGAGCGCACTCTATAAGCTCAGACAGGTTTACTCTGTTCCCGGGAACTATTTGTATTTTTAGGTAGAGCCACGTACTCTAGGTCCACACAGTCTACAGTCTATGATCCCACCATCCGCTGTGTTCATATTCACAACAAACTGCAGCTGGCAGGATAAGGCAGTTCGACTGAAATACATTTTTAAAAGGACAAATAAAATGTCTTGGAATTGGACTAAACTGAAGCCTTTCTGGGACAATGTAAATGCAATTATAAGAGACATTATGACATATGCCGTTCCAAACAACAGAATATTTAGGAGCTTATACAAGGAGCCTTCAAAAACTGTATGAGAAATTAGTGTAAATCTGAGCCACGAGGGAAAAAGCAATGTCTTTATTCAGGTATTCAGGAAAAGCACTTGGTAAAAATGTTTTACTGTCTTTTGAGAGTTAAAGGAAATATTATTTACAGAACTTGGAAAAAGTTACTCTATGAAACGAGTTTCTGAATAAATAACTTACCTGTTTAAATATGGAAAATAGAAGATGTAAAATGTAAATGTGAAATTAAGAACCCTATGATAACAATTTGTGGTAGAGCCGCAACTAGCTGTTATTTACATAATCCATGAAGTTGCTAATTATTTTCTAGGTTAATCATTGAGTCTAGAAGGAAATTGTGAAACATGCTAGATCCAAAAACCTGATATTAATGGAAATATGAAATGGATTAAAGTGTGTTGGACATAATGTATGAGAAAATATGACGTTACTCATCGTATTAAGGTATTTCTAAACTGTCACCTCTGACCCTCAGGCTCATCTCCTGCTCCTGGCATGGCAGTGACTCCAGGCAGCACCATTTCCAGTAGGGGGGTTTCCCCCACACCTGCCTCCTCCAACCCTTTCGGCGTGGCTCCACCCATGAGCTCCATCTCACCTCAGCCCTCGTCACTTGGTCTGAGCGGCCTCCGCTCCAGTCCTGTTCCTCCCAATCCCATGCTGGGCATGGTGCAACCAGGAATGGGCATGGGGCCAATGAGTGTGGGTATGGGGGCTCCAGGAATGGGCCTGGGCATGATGCAGGCCAGCCCCATGGGCATTCCCTACAGCGGGCTCTCACCTATGGCTCCCCCAGGCCCCCTGTTGGGGCCTGGAGGTGCTGCACCTCCTCAGCTGATTTTGGGTGGGCCTGCAGGAACAGGTGGAGTGATGGGAGCAGGAGGATCAGTGGGAGGTGGAGGAACGACGGGAGCAAGCACCAACCCTTTTCTTCTTTGAGGAAGTGTCACCACTACTTTGCTCAGCCTCCTCTGTCATACCTGCTGCCCCCTTCTTTCATCCCCCCTCAACACAATTTGTGTCCAAAAAGAAAAATGTGTACATCTCTATATTTAAAGAAAAGAACAAAAAAAAATCAAAAATTATGTTTATCTTTTCCTTCAAAAGCATTATTTCATTTCAGAATAATTTTCCACGTTAAGTTCCTTTCATTTCAGTATGGGTTGTTTGTGGACGGGAAATAGAGATCTATTTATTTTGTTTTAGTCCTGGTCTGTTCTGTATCGTTCTTCATGTTGTGTTTTTTTTCAGTCCTGTCTTGAGATGAAGGTAAGTCTGTTCGAGCCGGAGGCTTTTTCAGTAGTGTCACTCTGTTCTAATATTACTGCACTGACAGAGAGCGACGGAGGGAGAGGGGACATAGCCACTAACAAACTGAACAGAGAAACTGTTGTACCTGCCTCTTCCTCTTTCCTCCCTCTAGAATGAAGGCAAACACTGAATCACTGAAATGAAACCAGTGCATGAAGGATGATTTTTTAAATGAACTCCAGACTAAGATACGGACTGAAAAACCTGCATTAACATTTCAGGCGCACAGTGGTCAAATTGTTTCAACTGTTTCACTTTTAATTTAATTTAATGTTAAATGTAATTTATTTTTTTCCAATTTTTGGGAACAAATAAACAAGGAAAATCACTCGATGATGCCATTTAAATCAAAAGCTTTTTTTTTTTCCTTTGATTTATTGTAGAAAACTAAAGAGAGATCTGACATCTGTGGTCTGATGGGGAAAAATGACAGGATGTTTGTCGAATGTGTGTGCGTTTGCGTGTGTGTGTGTTTGCACCAGTGTGTGAATGAGAACGCGAATGCTCATTTGTGAGTGTGCAAGTATGCAGTAGTGCAAATGCCTGTTTCTGTGTATATGTATCAATATCTGTCTCCATTTTTCCTGTGTCTGATCTTATCTCAGTGACTCAGAAAGGAAGAGCTCTATTGACATCCATTATTTTTGTTTTTAAAAATTGCCACTTGTATTAATAATATGTAATGGGGATTTCAAATGAGGTATTGTAAGGGCCACACATTTCTCTGCCAATCTCATTTTGCTATTGTTTTTTTTTTTTTTTTAATCAATCAGAAGCATTTTTTTTTGTTCCAATCACACATTTCATATGGGATTCCTGGTGTACAGGTGTACCAGAGCACCGCTGTCCTTGTGTTTCATCCCTCTTTCCTTCGAGGAGGGAGAGATGCTGATGCTTCTCTAAAAAAAAAAAAAAAAAGACAATTATTTCAATGAATGAAAGGAGAAAAAAACGGGGACTTGACGACGACATGCTCCATGCTGTTCTTTTAATTTAGTTTGATGAATTTATTGTTATTTTATATCAACAAGAAAAATATCTCTTTTATCGGGTAAGGTTGAATTTTGTGTGGTGATGACTGTGAACATTCACATTTGAAAAGTAAAATGGAAAAAAAAAATCAAAAGGAATTTATGAAATAAAACAAAAACACAGGATGTGTGTTTGGCTTGTTTCATGCTTGCTCTGTAGTTAAGCTCATATGTGTATACACCCCCCCCCCCCCCCCCCCCCAGCTGCAGAGCGCAATAATGGGACAAGAATAAACGTACACTTTATTTTCTTTGGTGAACATTTTTACAAATCAAACAGGAAAAACACCCTGACAATAACCTGCAGAAGATAAGCTAAAGAAAAGTTATTACAGCATATGAATTGGAATAATGGTGAAAAAAAACATATAACTTTTTCAACCTTGAAGTACAGCATTCAGTCATATGTGGAAAAATTTGATCCCAAATTTGCCCTCCGAGAAACCTCTGCACAAAGTTTAGTGAAGATGGCCGTGAGGAGCCACGTGTCTCTGAAATGTCCTGTCTTCACTGTTTCTCCACGCAGACGGTGAGGGTCAAATGAGCAGAGAATCCCAGTCAAAGTCATCCTGGATCTCCTCACTGTTGCTGTGCAGACTCTTTAGAGGAGGACGCTGTCGTGGTGTCATAGATGGAGGCTGCAACCCAGCTGAGGGAAAGGGAAACGTGGACTAAGTAAATATGTAACTGCTGCTGTGATGGCAAGATAAAGGGAATTAGGCAGCAAAAAGGCTGTGACTTTGGTGGATATAGACCTTTTGAAGAAGATGTCCAAATCTTACCTGTTGTGTTGGCAGGTTGTGTCAGCTGTGGTCTTTGAAGTCCCTGACCCTGCACTTGCAGAGCCCTCCGGGGCAGCTGTGCTGCACTAATTGGGGGAGCTACGGGAGAGTAAGGGAGGGGTGAGGGGTGAGTGAGGCTGGCGAGGGTAGGAGGAGGATTAGAGTTGAATGGTGGGACCTGTAAAGAGTGAGGTCCACCGAGGGATAGAGGGGAGTTATTCCCAGAGGTGATCATGCCTTTCTGCGTGAAGAAGCGGTTCAGAGAGTCACAGAGGGAAGTGAAGAGTGCCGGGTCCAGGGCCCAGTCACAGAGCTCCGCCTGGCGCATGCTCTCCAGGAGGTCTGGTGACAGAAAGTGAGGATGGTGCCTTTACTCAGCATTTCTAGCGTCTCAATAATCACCACATGTATTGCTTCATTATCTGCCACTAATTCTACATTGTGGCTGGTAAAACCTTCGTAAACGTTACAGTACAGCAGCTGCAAAAGACAAACGTCAGTTCATCCAAATGGCAAAAGAAAGAAAATGTCATTTACTTCTAGTGGCTTCACAACTAAGGATTATTTTCATTGTCAAATAATCTGCTAATTTAGAGGCTGAAGAAAATTGTTTACAGACTGTTTTGTAGATTGACCACAGTAACACTCAGAGACAGAAATCAAAACTTCAGTAGAATAACCAACTGCCCCCTGAGTTCAGTGAGAAAATCTTTTTTTTTTGTAACTCTGGGTGAAGCGACACTTTAAGCAAGACTCTGGTAAACAGCACCCACCTGGGTGACCAGAGAGGTCTATGTTTGCCCAGTCTAGACTGCTGGCAATGCGGAAGCTCTCCTTCAGAGAATCTGGGTTACTGAACCAGTCAGGTGGCACCGCTGAAGAGGAGAGGAGGAAGGTAACTTTAGAAAGCATGGCTCTGTCCTGGGTTATGTTGCTGTCTTTAACACAACTGAAGCATTTCTGGGGTCGATTTGGTCATGTGAGACTCACTGTATTGTGGAACGCGCTCTGTCTCCAGAGGGTGTGCAGCTGCTGGAGGTGGTGCAGGTGGTGCAGATGGAGGGTGAGGAGACATTGGCAGCAGAGTTGGAGTGTGAAGTGGGGTAGTGTCATTGCTCAGAACAGCCAGGGGAGCGACATCCGCTGGAAAGAACAAGAAAGAAGGCACTCATCCAAGCTGTTAATGTGAATAATGTGCACTTTATAGCCTTAAAGGATATAAAACACAAGTGGTACTTACACTGTGAGCCTCCCCTCTCCCGCATGGTTTTGACAAGAGACTTGAAAGATGCATACAAGTCTGGCAAATTCAGCTCGTCGAAGGTGAAACGGAGTGGGGGATCGGTGGAGTTTAACGAGACAACAGGAGGGGCAGCGATAGATGAAGGGACAACAGACACAGAGGAGTGAGAGGGTCCCGACACGGTGCAAACGGACAGAGGGGCCGAGTTGGGAGTGCAGGAGAAAGTGGAAACAGATACGGACCCCGAATTAGCAGGAAAGGACGGAGCAGCATCAGAGAAAGAAGGTGCGGCTGGAGAGGCTGTAGACATGCTGGCAGCAGGCAGAGGTGTAGCAGAGGCAGCGGGGATGGAGAGAGTGGGGCCGGTTGGAAGGGGAGATGGGAAAGAACTGATGGAGGACATGGGGGTGGTAGGTGGGAGCCCAGGTGAGGGAGAGACGGATGGATGGGGGACAGGGAGGCTGGACCCTGGGCTTGGTATGTAGGGTGACAGTTGCTGTGAAGATAAAACACATTATATTTGAAAACGCCCAGCAGACCTGGCTGCGATGCAGAGGGGACAGAGTCTCTACCTTGCATGGGGGAGGAGAGAGGGAAGCAGACTGGGGTGACTGGATGGCTCCCAGTGGCTCTGTGTTAAGAAGCTGGTGGTCTGTGAGGGAGGTCGGTTGGGGTTGACGAGGTGAGGGTCCTCTCTCTGCTTGTGTCCCCTGTAACAGCACAGCAAAGGTGGAAAAGGTTTTAAAATTCCTGTAAAAGTAGCATCACTGAAGTTAAATCATGCTGAAGGCTCAGTTTACCCAAAATACAAAATGAAAACCACAAAACAAAAATAGAATTCTTTCGATTTCTGCCTCCACTCCAACACGTGAAAGGTGACGAATGGAAACAGTTTCTTCCACATTAACCACTGCTATTGAAACTGTTGACAGCTGACGATTATCAAGAGTAACTAGGACACTGTCCCTGGAAAGAAACGTTGGTGTTTGAATGATAAAAACTTCTTTTTTTTCACTGCTGTGCACACTGCAAATGAAGTTAAACACTTAAATTCTTAAAACCTGGACAAATAAAATCAAACAGTGTCTACATGGATAAAAGCCACCAGTGGTAAGTTAAGTTTTCTCTGAAGGTGTCTCTGAAAACTGGTACCTTGATAGTGTTAAGTGTTAATTTTTAAGTTTTAACTGATTCATTATGGGATGTTTTACATTTAAAATCTTAATATGCCAAGAGACTGTTGGGTTCTACATTGATTTTTAGGAAAATCTTTCATGGTATGCCTGTAATGTGAAGCGGATTAAACACCAGAATCCCAAACTCCTAATCGAACTTTTTGTGGCTTCTGTACAATTACTTGTACATGAGTGAGACCAAACAACCTACATCCTGCTTGTCCTCCTCCTCTGGATAGGGACGTTTAGATGCCCTCACTTGATTCACCTCTGCAGGTCCATCCATCGTCCAATAGGAACCCTAGAAATACAGCAAAAGTTTCTAGCTTCTGGCAGTCATTTCTCCATCTCACATGATGCAGACTGTAACAAAAGCACAACTATTTTTGCAACATCATCGCATAAAAAAGTATTTCACCTTGCCGGGGTCGTTCTGTGGCCGAGGAACTTTCCTGAAGCATTTATTAAGGGACAGATTATGCCGAATGGAGTTCTGTTCAGGACACACAGTTACAGAAAGAAATACAGCTGTTGATGCCAACAATACAAACAAACAAACTTTAAACATTGTTAGTAATTACGGGTCCACCACATTGATAACACGCCGTTGCTCTACATCAAAGCTTACTTTCCATCCACGGCCGGCTCGGCTGTAGTAGGGGAAAGTGTCACTGATCCAGGTGTAGATGTCATTCAAACTCAACTTCCTCTCAGGTGCAGCTGCTATTGCCATGGCGATGAGAGTGGCATAGCTGTGAGGGGGTTTCCCTTTAGAGTTAGAAGGGGAGGGGTCCGGCACCGAAGGTAGGAAGTCTCCCCTTTCCCTCCCTCTGTCTTTCTTCTTGTCCCTCTCCCCTCCTCCTCCTCCTCTCTCTTTCCCAGAGCGCAGGCTGCTGATTCCCAGCTGAGGCAGCCAGTCAATACTGGTGAGACTGGAGTCCAAGTCAGAGGACATTGTCTCTCTTTTTCTCTCTCCAGGATCTGAGAGATCAGAGGAGGAAGTACTGAATGAACACGTCCTTTCACTTTGGACACTGTAGAGACAATTACAAGCACTGAGGAATGCTACAGTGGAGTCCCCTCTGCCTGTAATGTAACACTGTCAACCATTCTGTTCCTGTACTCCCAACACAGCGTCAGTTACAAACCAGCAAGTTCAGACACAAGACACTCTGTGCTGCTCTGGAAACTGTCCCTTCACAAACAAGACACTGCATGAATGTGCCAGCATTTCAATGTTCCAATTCCTGCTAGTTTCTATTTTCTGAGGAAGAAGAGTGACTTGCTTACCTCTGTACAGCCACTCGAGGCCCAAGGCCTTAAAAAGTGTTAATATTTGATGTTGTCATCAGTTGTGCACGACTGCTGACAAACTGCTGCCCGTCCTTCCCTTCAGATCTCTTTCTTCAGCATGTTGATCCCCACAAGGCCTCCACTCATACCTTTGCTTTGTGAAAGTTTGCGTAACTTTGGAGAAATATACACAAAAACTTATCGGAGAGCTTCCTTTTTCTCTCTCTGTCTCTCTCCCTCTCTCCTTCCCCTCCCTTTCTGGATATACCAGAATTACGTCACTCACTCCTCCCCCTTTGTGATGTCGCCCTTTAGCACCCGCCTCCGTGAGCTGGTACCACCTCTTCAGCTTGAAGAGCTCCTGCAGCCTTGAGCTCACCAGGATATCAATAAAGAGGAATGACCTGCAAGCTTGACCTAAAAACATTTCAGAGAAATGAATCCAAAAGCACAGTCGGCCAAATTTAAAGCAGCAGCATCACTTTATTGAAGCACTTTATCAGGATGTTGGGACTTGGGAAATGCTGTGGAACAGAGTGATAGCTGATGATCTCCCTACAGAGCGCTGAAGAAGGCGAGGAGGCCAGTGTCAGGAGATGGGTGGGCCATAAGCTTCTGGATCTGTCAAAAAAGTTGAAAGAATATCTGTTTTATTACTTAAGCTGGCAGCACACTCCCAATTCAATCGAAAAAGTGCAACAGTTGGGACTGAAGTGTCCCTGCAGCATGCTCATATAAGGTCACCTGCGACTTGTGAGCAACATCAGAGACACATTTATGACACAGCTCAACAAACAGAAATGACTCAGGAGTGTGACGGAGAGCAGCTGTAATAAGCACCTCCTTGAAGTTGGGGTGTTTAGCATCTTGAACCAGCTGCAGCAGAACAGCCTCGGTGGTGGTGAGGAAAGCTCCGCTCTGCTTCAGTCGGGACAGAGCAAACAGACGGTCCGTCTGGCTGCAGAGGGAGACACAAAAGTAGTAACACACGCAAGAACAAATGTATATTTAAGGGTCCAGTGCGTAGGGAAATATTCATAACTATCTTTATATTTGTGTATAATCACCTGAAGCTAAGAATCGTGTTTTTATTAACTTACAATGATTCATATCTACAGGGGGAGTGGGTCCTCTTCAACAGAGTCCACCATGCTTCTACAGTAGCCCAGAATGGACAAACCAAGCACTGGCTCTACACAGGGCTTTTTAGAGCCAATATATGTTCTCCTACATCCTGTGAGATCCTGCTAAATCCTACACACTGGACCTTTAATGTACAGCACGTGATAACGGTGGCACAGAGCAGAAAAAAACAGAGTACACAGATACCTTCTGGATGACACAGCGTCGGCCACAATATGAACCTCCATCCCCTTTTCAAGCAGGTCAAATGTTGTGCACTGTGGAAGAGACAAGAAGCAGAAATCCTCGTTAACTCAAGCAGCTGTGGGAGCTCCGCGGCACACCGGCTTTTTTGTTCACTTCATGTAATACAAACACACCTTCTGACGCACTTTAAAAACTATCTCTGAAAATTTGTAAGTGGCTGTTTCAGTTTTTTTTTTTTTTTTTTTTTTCATTTCTGAGGATAAATGCCATCACTGATAAAAACAGCATTTTCTTTTTAAATGAAGAATTCAAGCAAGAATGCATAAGACACATGCTGAAGTGTATGAGCATGATCAGCCTTCTTTCTGGAACGGTAGGAAAGCCAACTGTGGAAGCAAACCTACAAAAAACATTGTGTTTCCTGATAACTATGGTAAGAAATTTCAATTCCATACTGAGTAGAAGATGAACATGGACACAAATGTATTCACCAATTACAGGTGAGGAGCTACCAGCTGTCTTTGTGTCGTCTTTTTTAACGCTGATTTCAGCAACTAACAAGCAGAAACAATGATGCGGTCTTACTGCAATGCAGGCGTGAGCCTCGATTCCACACAGTATAGCCTGTTTGGGATTCCCCAGGGCTTGCAGCTCCTTCTCCACCTCCTCTATCATCATGGTGAATGTAGTTTTAGAATGGGCTTTGAGATCCGCAGCTCCCAGCTCTGGTACTGTGGGACCCAAGCCTTTCGGGTACTGCTCTGTCAAAATGGGGGGGATGCCCAGAACGCGACTGGCCTGTGCGAAGGTGGAGAGAGCAGGCAGATTTGATCGGTTCCTTCAATTAATGAATACTTACAAATGAATGTCTGAGGCTGTGTGGAGGTGAGTATTTCCAACCTGCAGCACTCTGGCCGCATTGCTGACAATGTTGGTGAACTGGAAGATGTTGGGTCTGAACTTCTCCTGCATGTCACACAGGAAGAGGACTGCGTCCTTGGTGGAGAGTCTGCCAATTTTTGCCACTGCAAGAACAAGATCACAGAAAAACAACAAGAAGTTGTGTTCAAATGCAGTGATCGATGCCACATATTTTGATGTGAGATATGTAAGGTACAGTGTTGCAGATGACTGGCCACTGAATATTAATATATGACTGAAGCAACAATAACACTTGTTCGATTACAGCTTTGAGAACGAACCTCAACTTCACTGTATGTTTTATGTGTCGCAATGGTGCAAACATGGAGGAAATATTTCCTCCATGTTGTCGCACTGTCTTGAAAACCTTCGAGACCAAATAATATAATAGCTTAACACACATTAATTGTAGCTGCATTTGAACGAATTTAACGTGAGAAAGTTAACTTACTGTTGTTGCTTGAATGTCGTGATTGTGAGGAGGCGGAGTGGGTGACAGGTTCACAGGACTGGAGAATAATCAACTATCAGGTTAAAGTACTGCGACCCATGTGACAACTTCTGTGAAATTGTACACCAACAGAAAATGTCACGTTAGGATATCCATTTTACTTGCAGGTGAAAGAGGAAGAGTGCATTCAATATTACACAAAAACAGCAGATAGCAAGATTAATCAAACTAACAACAAACATCTGAATTCGTTAGGAAACGAATACAGTATTAATAAATATATTCCAAAGTCAAAACAATACTTAACCTAGCATGTAGCAAAGAGGACACACAAGTTCAACAGCATTTCCAGATTGG
The DNA here is from genome assembly GCF_039877785.1 of Chaetodon trifascialis. NCBI lineage: Eukaryota > Metazoa > Chordata > Actinopteri > Chaetodontiformes > Chaetodontidae > Chaetodon > Chaetodon trifascialis. Next base: position 20,480,720 of record NC_092062.1, on the reverse strand, counting down.
TATTGACCAATCGGATTACGTCTTTTAGAGATTGATGTTTCCTTGAACCAATAGCAGCCGGGGTCTGCCGCCAATCGCTTTGCTAGCTCGTGTGGGTGGGAACCATAACTAACCAAAACTGGTCACCTGAAGATGTCTGACAATGCCGAGTCTCCAACAGAAACGCAAAAAGAAGAGTCACAGCCACCGTCAGACGACTCGACGACAAATGAAGAGAAGAAAAAAAGTAAGAAAATGTCATATATTGAAAATTCGACTTAATTATGAAGTAATATGTGTTTACAAGGACTGTTGCTAGTGCGATGAGAAACAATTCCGGGTGTGTGACGTTATGACAATTGACAGCGATTCAGACCAATAGAAAGGCAGTTTTTTTTCTTTTAAGCCAATAAACATTTGGCTTATAACGTGGTACTGCTGGGTTGGGAATAGCTAAAGCTAATGCTATATATATGAAAGCAACATTCATCTTTTTGCTTGTAGAGAATATGTATTTCTGAGAGACTGTGTATTTCCTTAAGTTATCAAATACATGTCACGCCAATACCATTAGTATTACGCATCATGTAACGTTACATAAAAGGCTAAGCTAACAAGCTCCGGCTAACAGTAGCTTAAAACTATCAAACTGTCGCAGCCCACTTTATGAAAGCACCTTGTTTCACGTTTTGGGCTTTGAAATAAGTTTGTTCAAGGACTGCAAGAAATACTCTCCTTTTGATGTTTACATTAGCTATGTGAGATTTAATTGAAGGATGCTTTCCGCTGTTTGCCAAATAACAATAAATACTCGAATTTGCCAAATAATTATATCATACAAGATGCAGGTTGGCGTGTTCCTAACAACCCCAAGATGAAACCCTTAGATTCAAATCAGGGTCAGCAAGATGCAGTGTGATTTTTATACAGTTTAACCGGCCAAACGTCCAGTTCTAATCTATTAATTTTCCTAGATCTTAGGTTAAAGTGAAAGTAATCATATCACACAGTAAATAAAAACGAAATGACGCATTTACGCATTGACTGTAGTCCATCATGTCATATGTCCAGATAAACTGGCCGTGAATGGGCAATCATTTTGTATATGGGGACACAGTTATGTTGTTTGTGTACAATGTACAAATGAACAGAAGATGTAACTGAGATAGGATGGGAATATTTGATTTTTAATGATTCAGTTTATTCCTGAAGGGTATGCTTTGCACAGCCATTTTTATTAATGCACATTTTCTAAACTTTTATAAATAAAAAGATCAAATGACTCTAAAAACCTTAGTGTGTAAAATTTTTGGATTTCATTCAGAAACTTTCATTTTAAAATTATAACAAGGTAATTACATGGTTAAAAAAAAGGAAGTCTCTACATGTAGATCCAGTGTAAGTTATTAGTAGTAAGGCCACGTTTTCAGTCACACTAGATCCTCATCATTACATTTGATAACAATGAATCTCAAGGCTTTTAAATCAGGACTTTAAAATATTTAAATACATATTAGAAGTGATTAAATGGAAGAAAATAATGCTCAACAAAAAGATTTGTAGGCTGTAATAACAAAGCCCAGGGGATGCATCACATTTTTACAGCATTATTGGCAGATATATGTCAGTGGATTTAAGCAACTCTTCTCCAGAAACTCTCCCTGAACTGTTCACGTTCAGATTTGTCTGGAGCAGTCAGGCAGAATGTTCACTTTTTATTTTCTCAATTCTTGTAGTTGATGTGTTGCTGAAGGCTGTGGGAGACACTCCTATAATGAAAACAAAGAAGTGGGCAGTGGACAGAGGGAGGACGGTGCAGTCCCTGTCTCAGTTCATCTCTCGTTTCCTCAAGCTTGATGCAACTGAACAATTGGTGAGGATGAAGTTGGTTGACCAGCTTTTTCATTTCCCAGAATCGTGACTTGAACAGAGGCCTGGAAAGCATGCCTCAGGTCTTTCAGTGCTTTTTATCTATAACAGTATCTTTTTTTCCCCCCCAGTTCATTTATGTTAACCAGTCTTTTGCCCCCTCACCGGATCAAGATGTAGGGATCCTCTTTGATGTGAGTACATATAAACACCCATTTTTATTGCCTGCTACAGTCGAGTGTCAAATACTTAAAGCTAATTTTCCTTAAGCTAAAACAAATTAAAAAAAAATTTGCGATGATGATTTCCAAGAGAAACAAACAGCAGATAAACACTGGTCACATTTGTCCTCCTGTTGTTTTGTAATCTACTTCAAACGTGAATTTGGAGACTCGTTCTTGATCTTTGTGTGTAGAAAAATCATCTCCGCAAGTCCACTTACTAGCTTTTTCTGTGCTTTCAACTGCATCATCAACAAACAGATATTTGATGAACAGCTCCATTCGCTGAGAAAGCTCAGAAAAAGCCGGTAACTAAACTTAAACCATGTCTCCAAATACAGTGCCATCACATGTACATGCAAAGGACAAGTCTATTCATGTTTGCTAGACTACTTGCCAACATTATAACTTTAAGTCCTGTTTTGCTTTACTTATTCAGTAAGTAAAATGTCAAAGCCAAGCCTTATCAGTGAGCACAGATGGGAACTTTTCAAGAACATTAACGTCTGTTTACGTTTTGAGTCAGATTGTCTGAAGCTTTAATGTATATAACATTTAGTAAGAAGGTAATACATATAACCTTTTCCCTTTACTACTGTGCATACAAGCTCTAACAGATAAACTTCGACCAAGTCGGGCTTCAGCTGAGGTGATATTTCCAACAATAAATCTTTTAGTCTCTTAGCCTTTAATGTAATGTCAGAATAGTAGCCTATGAAATTGGTAAGCGTCTGTGGCCCAGCCCATAGAAGTGAATGGGCCATGTAGAGCTTTGACCAGCAGAGGGGGCAATGACAGGGAAGCTCCACGTTGCACATGCCAAAATCCCAGGCCACTGATTAATGCTTGATAAGTAACAGCAAAGAGCTCAAAGTCCAGAATTCACAGTGGACCTTTGATCATCCCGCTGCTTTCACTGCTCAGCAGGTCAATATCAGGACAAAAATTCTGGGTCTGTAGTGTCACATCACTTCTCCGTCTTACCGGTTTATTTAACATTTACCTTTGTGTATGTGTTTCTCTCTCTGTCTCTTTTTCAGTGTTTTGGCAGCGATGGCAAGCTGGTTCTACATTACTGTAAATCTCAAGCCTGGGGTTAAACTGCTTTCTATAACTCCATTTTGGACTCCCTGTTTTCTTAAATTCGTCCTCCAAACATGCACACAGTGTTGTTTTTGCATTTTTGCCTTTTGATTTCTTTCAGTTTTTCTGTACATACATATTGTAAATAAATTATTATGACTATGTAAAGCTGCTTCCACAGTTTTTAAGGCATCACATTTGGCACCCAAATGTAAACACTTAACTTAGTGGGCACAAGATTTGGCTTTGCACAGCACTGGTGATTAAGGAGAAAAAAAGCCAAGTCCATTCATATGGACACGTTTGTTCACAGTTTTATACTCTTAGTGTAATAATTGAAAACCCACTAAAAGTCAAATTGGTGGGGGGCTTAAACTGGTGATAAAGGTTTAGAGAGGCACCACCTCTAAAAGGAACAGACACAGGAAGAGAGGGGGCACTACAGTAACAGATGGACTTAGAGGGATTACATGATTCGGGATGGGTTTGTGACATAAATTCCCAAGAAAGACAGAAAAGAGAGTAGAGTGGCGTGGAGACAGACGCTCAGCTGCTGCAGCAGTCTTTCATCTCTGTCGACTATTGGCTGGGAGGATTAAAGGGAGGGAGTGCAGCTGCAGAGGTAAGGGTCACTGATGCTCATCTTGGAGGAGGAATACTGGTGACAGATACAGAAGGAAACAATAAAGAGGGTAGTCACATGAAGAATCAAGATGGAGCAACTGAAATCAAGTTCTTAAGGAGCTTTTTGGCAGAGATAACCGAGGATTGAAGGTTTAGAGGAGTGAAAGGAGTGACCACCAACAGAGTTGTTTTACTGCACTAGTTACCTCAAGTTTGACCTGAAGTACTACAAGGGACAAGAAAAAGTTCTTTGGTAGGTACTTGTCACTGATTATTTTAAAATAATTAGAGCTGAAATGATTTGTCAATTAAGTCAAAGTTTATCAGCAACTTCTTTTTTTTATATAATGGATTAATGATTTACAAGAAAATAACAATATGATGCTTTTCATGTATGAATGTAAACTGAGGAGCTTTGGGTTTTGGACTGATGTTTAGATAAAACAATTTATATGAAGATTTCACCTTGGAGAGCTCTGGAAAGTTATAATGTATAAATATAATTTTTCACTGTTTTCTGACAGATATAAACTAAATGATTAATAGAGAAAATAATTGTTACTTCAAAATTCATGAGACATGCATTGCTTTTCTTATTTAAACCTAGATGGAGCTCTCAGATATTTTGCCGATCGAATGTGGCAAATGATGTATGATCAGTATACATATATTTGTCTAAACTGACAAACCTGTCAAAGCATTTGAAAAGCAGTCATGTTCACCACTGAATTCTGCGTCCATGGAACAAAAAAATCTGCAGTTTTCTCATAAGATTAGCAAAAAGTTTTATTGGTGTGGATTAGCCTCCAACCAGCTTGTCTATGCTGTCAACTTTTGCAGACGTATATTGGTCACTGCCCTGTATGTTCAGCTTGTTATCACTGATTGAAGAGGAATGTTTACTGAGCAGAAAAATTGTCTTGACTTTGGAGAAAATATTGGTGATCACATCAGGGAATATACAGAGGTCAGGTCATCTGAAAACCAGGGACACATACCATGTATACAGTAGTAGTAGCAATCACAGAAAGCAGTCATTTAGGCTGGCCATATTCTTTGGGCACTGTAAATCTTGCACATATTGCACATTTTTTATGTTTATTTATTTATTTGTTCACCTGATAAAAATTTATGTGCAGAAACTCACAGATTTATGCAGATTGTAGATTTTTGTCTTTAGTAGCCTCCTTGATCTCACTGAGGGAATCTATTAGGTTTTACACATGTCCTTTTTTCCAAAATTGCTGTATTTTTTGTCACCACCCAGATATCAGATACCACCACAGGTCTGCTCCTGTGTGCAGTAGATGCACCAATTCACTTGGTCTAACTAACGCTCTTGTATTTCAGGGGCTGTGGGCTGACAGGGAGACATTGCATGAGAGAGAAACAGCAGACATGGTCAGAAAATGAACTTCACACTGAAACACACCTAACACAAACAGAGTAAAGAAGATTATCAGGGATTACTAGCAAAAAATTCATTTAGATCGGTGGCTTATCCATAATTTCATCAAAAAAGTAATCTCTTGTTTTTGCTCCCCTCCGTCTTGTCTTCTGCAGAGGGTCCGGCAGTGGAGCTCGTAATGAGCAGCAGGGTCAGGCCTGAGTGTGTTAATCAGGAAGCAGGGAGGTATTAGCCTGGGTCACGGGATAGCACACACCACTTTTTCTTTCGTAACCCCTCTTCATAAACACAGCTGAAGGTGTTCTGTGACCTCCGGCAGTTTTATGACTCTAACTGCGCCAAGGAACATTCAACACAACTAGATGTCACCATATGGACACCCTGGTTTTAGCCTCTGTGTGTCCCAATCCGCCATTTCTCTTGCTAGGTGATGAATTGCATTTCAGGATGTCCCGCATCTCCTCCTTAGATACACAACTTTTAGTGATAAATTCTAGTATTTTTAAATGACCTTTGTGCTTTTTTCGGTACAGTGACACAGATCTAGTGTGTACAAGACGGTCTACAAGTGCTGAGGTCAGGGGATGTATGGCCACATCATTCAGCACAGGGATCAATAGCAAGAGGTCACAGTAAAGCTGTCTGGCCAGCACACTGTCATGTCCTTGCATCCCACTGATTTCTCTTACCGTGAATCACCGTGCACGTAAATGCCCTCTTGTTCACTTCTTTGGTTCCATCTGTCCATCTTGCCGCACGTATCAACTTCACTCCCTCCCCTCTCAGTCTCTTTATCTTCTCTTTTAATCACACTGACTGTACAGTAGCTCTCTGTCAGCTGTGTTTTGTCATCTCCTGTCTGCACGGTTACATCACATTTATCTTCGCTTTCCAGTTAAACCTGGCACCTCATCACCTTTTACAACCACTCCAAAGCATCTGTCCTACCCTGTCGGTTCCATCTGTGACTGCAGTCACACCTTCTGTCTCGTTTGTCCTATTCCCACGTGGAGTGTCCCCTCTCCCTCCCCATCTCTCTCTCTGGCCTCCCCCTGCCTCCCCCTTCTCCCGTGTGGCCATGCTGGAGCGTATGTCCCGTCGCTCTCGCTCCCTGCTCTCCCTGACCTTGACCACTCTGGCGCTGGCCCTCTCCATCCTGGCTCTCTGTACCTCTTACTGGTGTGAGGGTACTCACAAAGTGGTCAAGCCCCTCTGCCTGTCGCCTGTCAAAATGAAGAACTGTGGTCAGAACAACAGCGAGCCTTACACCACAGGTACTGAGATGTTTTTCACCTCTCCACACCAAAAGGTGTTTAGTGCAGCATTGTCGTGCTTCCAGTTGCTTTACTTTTTCTCTTAGCTTGCTCTTTTACTGTTTTTGGACACAGATTTGTGTATGCACATCTATATTACTCTCCACTTTTTGAGGTTCACCTCACCATTTCTGCAAACAGCTCCCCCCTGATTTTGACAATGATTTGTGTCTTCACAGAGGATCAAATATGCAGGCAGGGTGAAGAAGTTCAATTACTGTTCAGCTTTATGAAATAGATGCTTGGGTAACAACACTTTGAAGATTATTGGTGTCACACACACATAAACAGCCATGTTGCCTGGATTTTTGAGGTCAAACTCTACTAACAAAAGAGCAAAAAAAGGCTTTCTGTACCTAAAAAGGATACAACAAGTATGCAAATAACAACACATGTAAATAGCAGTGATACAAGAAGTATTCAGATCCTTTCTTTAAGTAAAGGTAGTGATACTACAGTATAAAAATATAACTAAGAGTCCTGCATTTAGATTCAGATTAATGCATTAACAAGTATGCAGCATTTCAGTGTTATGGGTGATTGAGAAAGAGCTAATTTTAATTATTTAACTTTTTCTTGAGCACCATAGTTCATAAGATGATCATATGATTTTTTTATGTAGAACATTAAACCTCAAAATAACTAGTAAATATAGATGCCAAGTACAATATTTCCCTCTGAAATGTAGTGAAATAGAAAGGTGCATTAAAAATCGATGTGCTCTTGTAAAGTGCAAGTACCAACGAGTACAATACTTGAGTAAGGTATATTTCAGAATATTGAGCTTTGAGCTTAATAAATAAGAAAAAGAAGATGATGTGAAGTTTCCCTCCTGCTGCCAAAGAACAAGCAGACAAAACCACAGTGAACACCTGAACAGTGCAAAGAGTTTCCTGCTTTGATTCGGGTCCTGATACGTGTTGCAACACGTTCGCGGGCATGTCACAGTTTGACGTGCAGCAACATAAACAGCATGAGCTCATGGATTCATCCTACCTGACGTCAACGATGTCTGCTCGGCGTTAGACTTTTGCAATAGTCAGCCATAATTTGAATGAATCAAAACATTGTTACTGACCAGGTCATCAGCAGACTGTCAAGTAAAGCAGATCAAGTGCAGATTTTTCTCTTTGACTAAACTCTGTGAGAATGTGAGATGCGATTCAAAGGTCTTTCTAATGAAGAAAGCTAGTAAGCATTGGCAAGGTGCACTAAATAAAGTGGATACTAAGTCTGTCTGTCACATTTCTGTTCGAGTGCATCATTTCATAGTAAGTCTTCCAAAATGTGCTGAAAATACAAAATCCATCCTAAAATTTTGGCCTTGACTCTTGAATCCGATTACACAAGTATTGAATTTCTATCTTCGCACCATCACTGCATAACAACCAATACCTCGAATTAATCTGAGTGGATAAACTGATAGGCTTCTCCCCCGTTGGAAACTGATTGTCCTTGGTTTGATGTTTTTAATCTCTTTTTGCCCATACCTTAGTCTCACAGTGAACTTAATTATGGCTTAGTATTAATCTGTGGGGTGTGAGGGGAGCTCCCACAGGTTTATTCCTCCATGGAGGAGAGGTTTACGCTGCCTGCTGCCTGGCTTTTTAATTTCTCAACAGATACACTTAATCCACAATGAGATTAACAGCTCTTCCTGCATAAAGGAATCAACTATGATCCCTATGTGAACTTTGTGTTCTTGTACAGAGGGAGCTACCTTTACAGTGGTGGCTTCCTTATGCTTCTAAACCAGATTTACAAATGCACGTGGGATAACAATGTGACTGCACAACACAGAGGCAGCAGTGTCATTAACAGACTTACAGGTGTTTTGCTCTCACTGTTTTGCGTCCGTCTCTCATTCTAGATGCTCTAATGATTCAACACGTGCATTCAAAAGTGTGTGTTTCTCATTTGATTGCTTTTCTGAATTTTTTATGCTTTAAGGTTTTGATAGTGGAAATATTCAAAGAACCTGTTGAGTGTTTGTGAGGCACGCATGCATTTTCAGTATGTACTTCTCTGTGTTTGTGCTTCTGCTGGCCTGTCCATGCATGTACTATATCTGTTGTCAATGCAGGCATCTCACAGGAAGAAGGTCCTGTTTGTTTGATACTTGCATGATATTGCCTCTGGGTCCATGGGTTGGTGTCTCTGTGTCTAAAGATCTGTGAAGAGACACTCTACCTAGTGCATTTTTGATTGTGTTCCATTATGCATATAAGGAATAAGCAGCTATAAAAAATAAAAGTATCCAAAATGCTCTTCTCATTGTGACCCCGCTGTGCTCTCACACAGAGAGTCCCACTCAGAACCCCTTCAACCGCACACTGTCTCCAGCCAGGAGAGACGAGCTGGCCAAGATCAGACAGAGGCAACTAGCCAACGCGGTTCACTACATCTGGGAGACGGGAGAAGACAAGTTTGCTTTCAGATACTTTCACACCGGTTTCTGGGAAAGCTGTGAGAAACACAGCGATGGTGAGACCGCAAAACAAAACACTTACAGCTGATCACAATATTACACTGTTCTACTAGTATACATGTATTTCCATGGGTCTTACTTTCTGTTCATGTCTGCACATTTTGCTGGCAGGAGAGAAATGTCGAAGCTTTATAGATCTAACACCTGGAGAAACGCAAGGTGAGTTGTGTGTCAGTCCTGCTGAAATATAAAAACCATGACATTATTATTTTATTGAATGTTTATCTTTCTATGTATGCACGTGGATCCATTGTGTGTGCGTTTGGAAATGTTGCAGGTGTGCTCTGGCTGTCAGTTATTTCAGAGTTTACATACATCGGTCTGCTGGGGATGGGCTTCTTACTGATGTGGCTGGAAGTCTTGTGTTCCCATAAAGAGATGCACTCGCTAAAAATCAATGCCTATGCCGCAATCTGTACCGTGTTATCAGGTGAGTCTTTGTGTTTATGTAGTGCCTCTATGTGCATGGTCACCTTTGTTTTTTCGACTTAGATTTGTTCTGTCTGTCTAGTTTTTGGTTGTTGCATCCCACATGTAGGTCTTCTTGGCATGGTGGCCCATATGATGTACACCACAGTATTTCAGATGACGGTCATTGTGGGCCCTAAAGACTGGAGGCCTCAGTCCTGGGACTATGGCTGGTCGTTTGCGTATGTGGCTGCTTTTTAGAGACAGCATACGAACTGTTGTCCCTCAAGCATGTACATAAAATACTTGTCATCTCTTCTCTTTTTAACTATTCTAAATGTGCTCTGTTTCCAGCCTTGCCTGGGTGTCCTTTAGCTGCTGTATGGGCGCCGCTGTGGTCACACTCAACTCCTACACAAAGACCATCATCGAGCTCCGTCGCAGACAGAGGCTCCGTTTGGAGGAAGCAAGAGCCGCCACTCACGCCCCTTCCTATGACGAGGTCGTTCCAGGTGGTGGGCTCTACTCCGTCAGCGGCTTGTTGCAGTGTCCAGATGGCATGATTGATGTGGCGTGGGCCCCGAATGGCAGCGTGGTCGGAGTGGGAAATGGGGACGTACCGACACTGGTTTTAGTAGGAGGCTGTGGGCCAGAGGGGTGTGAAGACTGCGAGAGAGAGATGGATGAGATGGAGGAGGCCATGGACCGAGTTGATTCACCTTGTTAAGGGATCACTTACATCCATCAACTGAAACTGCTGAAAAACTGAAAAAAGGGAAAGGCTCTGTCGCCATGCTGCAGACGGATCAATGTGAGCAAACAAATCCTGTTTTTCTTTTCTTCCACTTTGACTTTGATTGAAGTTGGGACATACTAACTGCGCTTGAAGGACAGTGAAATCAATACATATCAAAATGTAAAGACCACAATGTATGTATAGGTCACATTGACATGCACGTGTTCTGGGTATTTCTCAGTGCCTCACGGTAGGAAAGTAAATGCATGTCTATATGTAAATGCGTATAAATATTTATATAATTTTATTGTTGATATATTAACATGCAATGTATCAGGACGACAGTCATCTCATTGAGCTTTTCAGTGCATAGATGGGATGGATGTTTCTTCTCCTGTTGATACCGAAACGGAACAGCCTGTCCTGTAGATTAAGAGACAATATATCCTCATTAATCTGAGTGGGGCATTCAGCATTCAAGATCGTCTCTCTCGTCATAAATGTTTGACAGATACAGCATTTGGATGCAACGCATGTATACCAGAAGCTTCAGCAAACATGCTCCCGCTGCAGATGCACAGACAAACCCATAAGATAGACACATAGGGCTAGAAAGATTACAGAGATTTTGAAAAGTCTGCTCTCTGATGTTGAACAGAAGATTATGTGTAAACCAGTAATCCCGAGTTGGATGGAAAGGAGGAGGAACAGAGTGAGGAGAGATGGTAGGCATGTGAAGGGATGGAGATGGAGAGCGGTGGAGGCGGGGGAGCAGGTTGCGGGGGGTCAGGGTGGAAGTTGGAAAGAAACGCAGGCATGCACACACACACTTAAACAATCTGCACTTAAACATCACACTTTCAGGGAAATACTTGTTTTTAAATGGATATTACATTCTGGTATTTACCTTAAATGTCTGTAGATTATACATTTGGGATAATATTGGATTTACTCTCTGGGATGGACACAATTGAAAACCAAAGCATCGGTTTTGTCAACCACCAGCGTTATATTACACAGTGTGTTTCTAGGTCATAGGAGAATTTATCGTTTCCTGGGAAAAAGAAATAAATAGATTTTGAAGGCACAGATGTATGAGAAAACCTTTAATTTATTGTACAGTGAATAAAGTACAACACTTGAGAGCTACGACTTCTATTAAGACATTTCCAGTTCTGTAAAAAAGGTTTAATGAGCTAACAGTGAGGTATAACACTATATTCAAATTTAATTTGAACCATTTTAACAGTAAATATTAGTTATTCCTTTCTTCATATATGTGTGCATGTGTGCGTATGTACATACACACATACTATATATATATATATATATATATATATATATGTGTATAGCATTAAGCTTTACATAAAATCTGTACACTTTTGGGAGCACTATGCCAGAAGTGACATTGACAACAAACATTCATAAAACAGTAATGTGACATCAGCGAAACTTACTGAAAAAGTTAGTTGCAACCAAGACACTGCAGAGAGGAGTATTTACACAAACGAGTGGAATGGAGTAAAGAGGAGGGAGAGATAAGGTAAAACACAAGTTTCAAAGAAAGTAAAGAGTCTAATGAGAAAAAAGGAGGAGGGATAAACTAGGAATGAGCTTATTGTTTGAGTGGCTCATAGTGGATAAGACGCATTGCATTTTCATTTTCAATCACACCTTTGATGAACTCTCCTTCAGCCAGTCGTTCTGTGAGGGGAAAAAGAAAGAGCCAGAGATGTTACAGTGGGAAGAAAACTGTAAACAAGACATACAGCAACTCTCATCTAAGAAATCCGGTCTTATCTCCTGTGTGGGTGTGCATATATGTGTGTGTGTGACGGTAACATGCAATGCAGTGAGTCACTTGAGGTTTCATGGTCCATCGCTGGTACATACATAATAAAGCTTGCATGACACAAGTGATGCTGTTCCTGGGGATGTGACCGCAGGTGGATTTATTGCTTGCAGTATTATAAAGACAAACAGCTGATTGAGAAATGTAATCTTTGCCACACGACGAAAGAACAGCTGCTCAGGAAAGGTAGTGAGAGCTTACGCTGGTTTCATGTCTCTTTAAAATAAGTACACTGTGTTAAGAACACAGTGACCTGTGATGCACCCCGGGGACACAATATATATTCACATGTGCTACATGTGTGCTATTTCCCTCACCGTTGTCTTTCTTTTCGAAGTAAGACCACAGCTTGTTGGCTCTCTTCTCGGGTGTGTTCTCATCCTCTGGTAGCCTGCTCTGCTCCTCCTTGGGGATCAGCTTAAATATGGCCTGAGAGGGGGTTGGGTACAAGATTGGTGATAAATGCTGCATCATTTCAGCCACACAAATAATACATATATACTGTCAAAACAGCTCATAAAACAAATGGGTACAAGCCAAAAAGCAAGAGTTCACAGCCCTCTTAGGTTAATTAGTGTCTTGTTTGTATGTGCGGTCTATTGAGCTTCTGATGCAAAACAGCTTGACACTTAGAGAAAGGCTTTCTCCAAGACTTTCTCCTTGTGATTGTCTTATGTCTCGTCCCTGATTTGGCTGAATACAACCAAGTCTTACGCAAAATATAACCTGCAATCCCTAAATGACAAATGATCTGCTTTCCACATGCAGCCACAAGAGCAATCCCGGAGGGCTTCGTCATCACAATTTACATGTAGGTACAAGTTAAAAATCCACCGGCCGTGTCAAACTGAATAATCAAGCAGCCCGACGCAGAACATTCAGGCCTGTGTGTCATTTTTCAGAGACAGTTAATCTGCAGTGGGCCACTTGGAATCCAGCAGATTGTAAATGACTGCGCACTTTAGGTTCACATCTTTAAGTGTGTGTCCCACTTAGAGACGAGGCACTCATCTCCCACATTTAAGACACCTAGATTAACATGGATTAGTGCCAAGACTCAGGCCACAGGCCAAACACCAGGATGTCATCTCTTTTCTCGCTGGACTGTCCCTCCATTGGCCCCTCTGATCTTGTGGTCTGTATAGTTCACATTGTGAGCTTGTAGATGGCAAGTAGTTGCTGGTCAGTTATAACAACATGGAACCAGATCTGTATCAAGCATAAACAGGCAGATACCCTGTATTTACAAGTTCACTGTCATATCAGTGGCATATACTATACTAAACTAATATGGGCTCGTACGGCCTTCTTCAACCCACATAGAAGCAGGTATCGCTGGACTTTACATAGTAATGATGTCTTCTGTGCATATAGCAGATCTGTTTTTACCTACTTCTCCACACAGTCAAATTCTGTTGCAGGTTGCTGAATTTTTGGCAGGATGGCTTTAAAATGTGGCTGTTTTGTGCAGTGGTTGTGAACATGATGCACATGGACTCAGGCCAGTTGGCCAGGAACTAAATCCCATTACAATGTCAGCTGGATCCTCAGCTGATCTGTCTAAACCTCTTACAATTCTATTTCATTTGTCTTGAAACCTCACAGCCTCCATCAGACTGAGTTTGGGTCATATAAAAACAACGACTGACAACTATTATACTGTAATTACCTTAAATGAATCTAACAGTCCAAAGTGGCAGCCCAGAGAATAATAGAAATTTGGACTAGATCCAGGGACGATGGGCAGTCCCTCCAGTGGAGTAGCCTTATTTAAGAGTAGGCCAGCCTACATTGTCTAAGAACTAAACCTGTAATCACAGAGATTAGAAGGAGTTTGGGGCTCAAATAGGATGGCTAATTGGGCTGGTAATTAGTACTGAGACCTACATACCATGAGAGGGGTGGTCTCTTTCCAATAAATATTAACTCAGTTTAAATGGTCCTTAAAGGGAGAGAGCAAAATACCAAGAAACCCTGACAATATGATGCAGTCCACCAATCAATTATTGCTTCAAAAATGACCTTAGAGTATATTTAACACCTCAAAATTCAAGATGAACAGTTTGAATTTCTGATATTTTACATCGATGGCAGCAATAAAAATGAAGGTTGTGGTAAAATACAACAGCCTTTCTGTCTTTTGCACTTCCAGTCAGTATAGTTTGATGCTACTCCTCATAAGAGAAGATGAATGTCTGTCTGAGGAGGGAAAATGTTTAGAACGAGTCACACTAGAACCGTGGTCTGAGCGTCTCATCCTTTCATCACCATCATTACTGTCTTCCACATGCATCCCTCTCACCTGGCAGATCTCCGTCACTTCTGTCTTGTTGATGTATCCGTTCTTGTCTACATCAAACAGCGAGAAGGCCCACTCCAGTTTTCGGGTCGTCTTCCCAGTGGAGGTCATGTGCAGTGCAATGATGTACTCCTTGAAGTCCAAAGTGCCGTCGTCGTTGGTGTCAAAGGAGCGAAACACGTGTCGGGCGTAGCTCTTGGCATCGCTCTCAGGAAAGAAGCGGGTGTAGATCTGCTCAAACTCTTCCGGTGTTATGCGTCCCGTTGGGCACTGCCTCTGAAAGTTCTCGTACCACTGGGAGATCTCATTCTCAGTGAATTTGGTGCTGAGCTTCAGGTCCTCCAGGATCTCCTTTGATAATGCGCTACTGGTGGTATTTCCCATGGTGGCTGCTTTCAGTGTCTTAGTAATGTGTCAGTTCTGACAAACTCACCGGCAAATATTTGCCACCTGAGTTTTTCTTCCTTTGTGCCACCTGAACTTCTCCTCTGAAGAAACTATGCTGTTGCTCACTGGCTTGACCTCTCCTGCTGACGTTAGAGTCCAACGAAGAAACCCTGGAAGTGAAAAATGAATCACACATACGGTACAATCCACTTATGAAATCCTAAATATTTGACACTGCTCAGTAAATGACACTGTGAGGATGATCAGAAATGCAGAGGAGGCTTACCTGTGTGCTGCGCGCAAAGATGATGGCGGGGGAATTGAGCGTCTGCCTCAACAGTAAGACAGTGAGAGATAAGGAGGGCAGGGGGAAACACACTCCTACCATGGATGACGGGGTTAATTCGGTTAATGCGGGATTTAAGGTGGCTGAGCTCTTGTCTAAAATGAACCCCCGGCTCCTAATTTTCTCTATTGAGTCTGGACATCTAGAATATCATGGACATCAACAGTTTATGAGAGAGCTCAGTTTATTTCTCTGTCAAATGATCTAGAAACTCTAGGAATTCTGAGTCATACATTTGTGGTGTGAGATGTGTATCCAAGAAGCTAATCTCACTAAATAACTCAATATCAATCAGCAGCAGAGGGTCCATGCATTTCACTGTATCCTTGTCACTATAAAATAAAGAAGTATTTGAGCGCTGCAGAGTCATAAAACTTGAACACTGCTTTACTACATGTTCTTGGAAACTCTGTGAACACGACCCTTGGTGGATTTCAAAGCTCCAGCCGTATGTCTGGCTATTTCAGTAGTGGCCTTTCAATGGGTTTAGTTGACCACTGATGTCTAATTCTAGCCTACCATCTGTCTAGGCAGTTTAACTCCCTCTACCTCCAATCCCACCTATGCACCCTTACATCAGCGTCACAGCCGTCCTTCTTCATACGTGATCTCCTTCCTGTCCTACGTGAGCCATGATGTTGCCCTCCTTTGACTAACATTTCTGTCCTCAGCCTCGGGTTGTTTTCTGGGATAAATAAGTGTTAACCTTCTTTTCTCACTCTGCCAAATTATGCTTTTGTGGTTGGGCTGCCAAATTCTTCTCCTTTTCAGCCTCCACATCAACTATTGTCTCGTGCACTTAAGGTGTCCTGTTTTACATATCGACAGACGCAAACCTCCATCTTTATTGTCACCAGCCATCACCTTATAGGAGCGGTCACATCAAAGTCACTTCATGACACTTCGGCTGACACATTTACATCTTCAGTCTGTTTGATTTGTCTTTCCAAGCATAATTGTGATTGTCTTAACTGTTATTTCTGATATAATTGAGCATGGAGGTTTGGGGTATAACAGATTTAATGCGTTACAGATGTGTGTATTGAAAGAGGACAGATACACTGTATGCTTATCATTTTGACAGCAAGATTTTGTTTTAGTCCATAAATATGCTCAGTGAGTCAATCTATTGGATTATAATGACCTGCCCCTCCCCTTAGCCAATTACCATCATCCTGTGAGTGCCATGGCCAATAGAATTACCCCCCCCCACACACACACACACACACAACACAACAATCCCTGACATCTGACCCGTACCCTTGGCTTGACTAATAGCTAGAGCTAGAGCAAGCGAGGATTTGAAATGTTTTTCTACTTATGGAGAAGGTGAGAATTCATGTAATGTGGATATCTAAGACCAATCTGTAGCTTCGGAGCACAATGATGAAATGATAATGTCTTTGCAACAATAAATAGGCTATATATATTTCCTTTGCAGACAGAACGTATAATATACATGCAAAATAATGCAGTAACAGGTGAAAGTTTGTCTATAGTAGAAGTCAACACGTCTAAAAATATCTACAATTAGGCCAATGACTCACCACTGGCAACATCCCAGTTGGCTGGTCAGCCATTCAGCCTATTAACTGGCAGTATCAAACTCCACCTGTGTTACAGCATCGAGCCAACCGGGAGCCAACTCAACATCAGCACTGACATATACACTGCAAATCTGGCCCATGCACGGCCAGCCAGGAACCTTTCATTCATGAATGTCTTGCACTTGGTAACAGAACCGTGCAAACAATTCGTTTTGCACAATTTGTCCCATTTTTAATTTGTTCGTCATTACTGATGGTTATTTTGCAAATGAAGAGCCAAAGAACAAAGTGAATCATAAAACATTTCCTCTATAACCGTAAAGAACCCTGATGAAATAATATGCATCTCGCCACCAGTGACAGGAGAAATGGGAATGCTGAACAGGAAAATACTTTTAAAAAAAAAAGAAAAAACATTCTCAGCCCAAACAATGCCTTGGTGGGACTCGACTCAAACGTTAAGACTGAAAGAGAGAGGAAAAGAGGAAGGGAGTTGTTCCTAGATAAATATCTGGTAATGGGTTGTAATGACGCGTAATGACAGACAAGAGTTTCCTCCTGAACACAAGGGAAGAGAAGACCAAACAAATGATGACAACAATCTTGACAATTGTGTCCACCATCTTGGGAGGCCTAACGCTGTGACGCATGTGATAAAGGTAACGGCACTGCGGCCCCCTGCTCCCATTTCTACGCTCATTGTCCAGAGGGAAAGTCAGCAGCTCTTTTCGGCTTTTTACTGAAATCACTCACAAACTGTGAATTTAAATGATCTTCATTCACTGACACTGAAGCTCCTGATTCAACTCTGAGGTAAGCAATGTTATGCTTTTTGTACAAAATACAGCATTTTTCAATATTAGCATTTTGCAATTACTTACCAGTCTGGTCACAATTTCTGACGTGAGCAAGTGTCCTACTCTGTATTAACAAGCAAAGATATCTAATATCTAAATTTAGTGGGCCCAAGATATTTTATTGGCATAATATGATTTTATAAGGATCTACTGACTTGAAGAGACTCAGTCTTTTGTTAAGGCTTATTGCAGTTAGCTCACGCAGTCAAAGGAGCCAAAGAAACACTTTGGCCTCTACCTGTATTTGTATCTCAGATTCAATTAAATTGCTTTTTTTTAATCTTAATTCAGTTCAGTAGAAATGCTTCCAGCGATTTTGGCTGTTTGCCATTTAAATGACCAATTTGAAAATGTCATTATTATTCTGCATTTCCATAACCCTGCCAGCAGCTCAGTCATTACAGACATTACTGATGCTTTGAAGCCAAACACTGCTCTCTCTCTCTCTCTCTCTCTCTCTCTCTCTCTCTCTCTCTCTCTCTCTCTCTCTCTCTCTCTCTCTCTCTCTCTCTCTCTCTCTCTCTCTCTCTCTCTCTCTCTCTCTCTCTCTCTCTCACACACACACACACACACACACACACACACACACACACACTCACACACACACACAATTTTATTTTAAACAGTGGAGATCCCAAAGTACACGTGTAAATGACGCACATCTCTGATGAAACGGTGTAACCACATTTAGATTCTGAGTTTTGAATATCGCACTCATCATAAACATCATACAGCTCCGATGAAGAGTCGGGGCTAGAGATAAGATGATTTTTCCAGTCTTGAAGCTACATAAGGGGAAATAAAAAGGGGAAATGAGATGTTAATGGGTTTGTGTGTCAAGTTGTAGGAGTAAAAAAGAAGAGGAAGCTGCATGAGAAGGCACTTTTGGTCATCTGACGGAGGAATCAAAACCAACCATGACAACCAAGATGGAAACGCTTGATCCTTCAGCTCTGTCAGACGTCACCTCCACTGTCACCTACGACCGTAAATCTGACACCGTGATCTTACCGGGAGGAGTCGTCTCAGTGGCGGGCGTCACGGTGGTGACCGGGGGCACTGAGCTGTCCTGTGGATCCTGTATGCTGGCCTTTGGTTTTTGGGGAACTCTCATCGGCTTCAGCTGTGTGGCTGTGGGGCTGTGGGACCAACTGAACCACTCCAGGGGGAGGACGTCTCACTTACTGGGACTGGGATTTGTGATTCTGGCCCTCAGTTTCGTGGTGGTGGGAAGTGTGGTGGCATTTTACCTCCTGACGAAGAAGAAGAGAAAGCTGACGCAAGAGGACAGAGAGGATGGAAAAGAAGTACTTGTAGAAAGTGGGAGGGTAATTAAAAAAGTCACAGTATAAAAAGACGAATGTCAGAATATGAGAAAAACTGACCACGAGTCTGCACAGAATTTTGACTGTCAATAACACACAGTCACAGTTGGCAAAAAAAAGGAGATCCCTCCATGTCAGCCCCACTCTATGTCTCCTTAAACTAGATTAAATTAGATTCAACTACCCAGCAGTATATAAAGCAGTTAAAATGATGCTGCCTGGTGAATCTAAGTACATCATGCTCATAGTACTTTCTGTACTTCTACTTAATGAATACAGAACATTTACTTTAATATTTCTATATTGAGATATTGCTACTTTTATTCAAGTAGCACAGAGTAATACTTCTTCCATCATTACCTACTGCTATTTGTTGCTCACAATGCTTGTATTTTCTTTCATTCTCATCACATTTTTACATGTACCGTGTAGACAGACCATGCACGTAATTAATGGACCACATGTAAACTGTGTATGTTTGTGTGTGTGTGAGAAAGGAAAGGTCGGGAGAGAAAGACAAAAAGATGAATACCTGGAAGAAGGTAGGTGGTGCAGATAATAAAGGGAGACATTTTTGCAGAGTACAGAAGTCTGTTAGAAGGTTTGTTCACTCAAATTATGCACAAAAGAACAGACTTTCTCATTTCCTCCTAAGGGTACCATGCAAATATTCAGAGATTTGAGATAGCTGTATCCTGCTGCAGCCCCAAAACAATGGAAGGGAATGGATGCTTATTTGCATTAACATTGAACCCTCTTCCTACCACTGTGGCCCCTGGTGGTGGCCCCAAGAATAAACTACTGTAAGAAACAACTGTGATATATATATAAAAAATTCCCTTATGTATTTCAAAACATTGTTGGCTGTGCAGTTAATATCATCTGAAAATAATAAAAATATATGATTTTCTTTTGTACAAACTGCAGCTTTTATCCAAAGTATCCGCATTATTACTTAAAAGCTTATTTACCACCCTTTGATTCTGGTATCATTTAGGAGGTTATGCCAAAGAGAGTGTTCAGGATCCACCCGTTAGGAACGCTGCAACCACTGCGTCTCAATAAGGAGGTTGACATGAGTGTTACGGATAAGATAGAAATCGATACTATATGCTATATGTTTTATGATGTCTACAGCCTGATGTTTACGTAGCATTTATCTCTATTGTTGCATATATTCTATTTTGCTGTGTGTATTGTCAATTTTGCATATTCACTGTGCTTAGGGTGTCTTCACTGTCTCTATAGACACTGCCTTTAACTTGTGGTGCACCATACCCGCGATGTTTTGCCACACAAGTTCATGCTCTGCATTAAGGCTCATCAAGTGATTTTTATTTTGTATTGCTGCATCCACTTGCTGTCTGTTCATGCCTTGAAGAAGGTCTCTGACCAGAAGCTTGCTTGTTTAAACGATTTTTTTTTTTCACAGCTTAGAGAGTGCAGATGTTTTTTTCTCTCTCTCTCTTTGAGCAGCCTTAAACTTAAACACTCACACCATGTCCTGATCATGCTCTGACTGCATGTCAAACATATGCACGACACGCTATTTTGCAGTCTTATCTTGTATGATAGGACTTAACATTTCATTTGATAGTCATAAAACATTTTATTACAAAAGTATGCATTGTATATCTGATTTTGTACCTTAGGAAGAGCAGTGTTTAGGGTTGAGGACAGGGCACATGAAGAAATCTGTATCTGCTGTTTTAATAAAAAGCAAGAAAGAAACCTGTGAGTCTGTGAGTACCCCAGTCGATAGGATTAAGGTTAAAAGAACTCAACACCAAACTGTCTTTACAAAAACAATGCCTGGTGATAGATAATTCACAGATCACTATTGACACATTTTTGGTTGACCAGCTGAATAAACAGTCCTAATGACAGTACTAACAGTGAGATCTAAGGATTATAGATACCAGGACATGTTCTTGAGTTTTATCAATGGCATTTTTTTAAAGCTTTGAGCACCACAGATTCCATTCTGCTCTATTGTGCTGGTGTGGTTGCACAATGTCAAAGATGAATACCTCAAACCATGAGGATGATGGCTCAATCCTATTCAAATGTCTCCGTAAGGGATACTGAAATGTTAAATAAAGCATAGCCACCATTAATTATATTATTTACACCTGTCCTTTTGATTACGTCTTCTCCGAAATGGGCCTATACACTTTGTATAGGAGACATGCAGAGGTGGGGTCAGAAAAGCAGGACAGGATTGTGTCTCAAAGGGCTGCTGAGTGCAAGTCAACAGAACAGAAAACCATGAACATCAGAAATCAGATGAAGGGTGAGATGTGTTAGTACCTCCATCTGCTGGCTGTAAAATAAACTACTTCATCCAATTACTTCTGGTTGTGATTTACAGTAAATGCAGATTTCCACTGTACCTCATTGCATGAAATAGTTACACCACCTTCAGTTTTCACATTGATCATTTAAAGCACGTTTATTATGTAATAGTCACAGAGTGTTCAGCGGTGATGCCCCTATTCAATAAACTGGTTCAGTTTACCTTCTTTAGTCTAACTTCACACCTGAATAACTTTATCAACAAACACTGTTCACGTGCAAACATTTCAACATTACTAACTCTCTGATACCATTGTGCTCACTTAGAGTGACATGAGGAAAGAGTCGAGCTTTTCACAGGTATGTGAGGTATTTCGACAGGTATCCGACTAAGACGTAGGTTACTCAAGTCACCTGACAGCCTTGGTCACGTGGCACCGTTCAAGTTTCAGGAAACTTTTTTTTTTCTCTCTGAAAACAAAACTGCCCATGTCCCGCCTCCTCTCCCCGTCTATTGGTTACGGAAGTCCATTGCGGCGCTCTGGTTGGCCAGAATGAAGACATGTTTGCGCTCGTCACTATCAAACGACAACCCCCTTCTTTAAACTCGTTTATGTGTAATTGATATCGTCCCTGAAGAAAAAAAAAGGTTGGGATTTCAGTATTTCGAGTCAGTGAAATGAAACTTATGAAGGAGTCAGCCGTGAAGGTGAGTTTGTGAAACGGCAGCCGAGCAGTGCGACGACTGGACTCGTTTTTTTGGTCAAGTTACAACTTCGTAAACTTACTGCCAAAGACCTCTCAAGGTGTCCACTGTCAGTCACGTTACTTATTCATACAGTATGTCAGTTCAGGCGTGTCATTTTTAAAGCTTTACTTTCGTCTTCGCTAACAACCAAGGCTAATTAGCCTAATTATGAACGCATGTAACCTGTCGCCGTTGTCATGTTTGTGTTTACATCTCACCGTTTGAATGTCGCTGTGCTATTTGCGGTGCTGTTGGACACACACGTACACAGGCTCGTTTGGTCTGTATGTCCCTGCTACACATGACATAATCCTTATTCGAGACATCTTTAACTGAAAGATCCGCTGTGTCTTTCATATGAGAGTTAAATGTAAAGCTGCTTTGGCTGCTTGGAGCTGCCATCACGAGACTACTTGTCAAATATGTTGTGTAGTTAAGACTACTACTGAGGATTATTTTCCAGATCAGATAACCTGCTATTCTTTTGCTCGATTAATCGATTCAGTTTCGTCTATAAAGTGTCAGGAAATGGTAAAGATTTCCCATCACAATCCTGATGCTCCTGATGTTTTGGTTACAACTTAATTTATTGGTCAGGTTGACACAAAATTAACTGCAACTAATGAGATTTATCATTTGAGTCACTTTTCTGGGAAAAAAATGCCACTCATTATTTGGTTCCTTCTCCCTAAAACCACTTGTTTGTGCCTTTGACAATGTCTACTTTTAAAGAGAAAGGCATCCAGGAATGAATGCGTGGCTGATCGAGCTGTATGTTGTACAACAAGCGTACAAACTGATCTTTAATGGGTGTCTTTTCAGTTTATACCCTGACTTGAAACCAGCCATTAGAATTAAAATTTCATCCTTACTGAGCGGATGCTCTGTAGTCTGTTTGCTGTTAAACAAACCAGTTAGTCACAGACTCTAATAGCAGAAGATCACATGACCACATCCAACCAATTATAAGCTTGTGAAAAAAAAATGCTTGTCTAAGCTTGAATATTGTACAACACATTTGACTGTTTGTTTGCAATTAAACTTGGCTGCAGTGTAGAAGAGGTTGGTGGTCATATATATCATTTTATGTTCCCCTTTTCTTTCCCAGGATGGACTCCAAAACACCCTCTGACATCAGATGAACTTCACAGTCCTGAAACATGTAGTTCAGTCAGAGAGGATGAAGTCCCTCTCAAGAACAAATGGAGCACTAAGTTGTGGAGCAGGTGTTCACAGAAATGTTAGAAGCTAGATGAACTAGTTGTTTTAGTTGGTGAGGAAGTTTAGTCAGAATTGGTTTATAGAGCTGTAAAATCATTTACCCTGATCTGAGTTGGGGAAACCACTTTCACAGTTAATACAGAAGATAAAAGTGATTATCAGATGGAGTGCGGTGAGAGGGTGCTGTGTGGGACAGGGGAGGTGGAGCTGGACCCCAACATTGTGAGTGAAGAGGCAGGAAAACTGTATTCAGAGCTACAGGTAAAACAGCTCCTCGTTTATTTTTCCTCCCTGTTCCATTATAATTGAAAAATTCTGCCATGTTTTTCTGAATGGATTAATGGTGGTCACACATGCTGCACCTGCTTTCTCACTCTGCTGCCGTGTCCTGTCACAGACAGTTATTGAGACTCATGGTGAGGGTGTGGTGGAGTCGCTGGTACCCATATTTGTCTGGGTCCTGGAGGGGCTGGCCAGCTGCAAAGCCCAGCTAAGAGACAAGGAGGAGGAGGCTGAGAGGGAGAAGGCTGACCGAGAGGAGCTCCTGGAGAGGTACCAAGCAGAGAGAGCACTCAGGAAAGAAAGTCAAGAGGTGGGGATTGATCCAAAGTGTTGATCTCGCATGATATACCATGATTCAGTTTTGTGTTTTGAACAGTTGTGACGGTAGGAAGTCGTCTGTTCTCAGAGCTGCTAAAGTGTTCTGTTTTCTGTAGAGGTATCTGGAGCTGGACGACCAAATTGAACAAGAGAGGAGAGCCATGAGGGGGAGGGAAAAGGAGAAAGAACGGCGAGAGAGAGAGCTGGAGAAGAAAGCAAGAGAGCAAGCTGATCAGTGTGAGCATTTGAATATAGTAACTGTGGCAAACGACATACTAGCCCTGCATTTAAAACATCATTCATCTTTATTTGTGCATGACTAGATACAGTTCAAATCTCAAGCTACATGTTATGTTTTCTTGTAGTGGTGGCCTTGGAGGAGCAGAAGGCAAACCTGAGCAGAGAACTGAGCACGCTGAGGCACACTCACAGCAAGGTCAGATACTGCCGTTCAGTCTACAAACTTGTGTGCCATTGTGTCATAGCCCAGCGACATCTTAAACACCCTGTTCATGATATTTAGCTGCCTTTTCTCAATATTCTGCTTCTTACATATCACTGATGTTCTTTCCTTCAGTTGGCTCACACATATCGGGAACTTTTGGAAAAGAGAAAGGACTCTGAAAGAGATTCTCCTCTAAGGTTGTTCTTATTCAGCATTCATCTACCTCAGGCTAATTTCTTACACCGTAGATAGAGTGTGACACAGGAAGGCTCGAGGTGTCCCTTGACAGCAGCTTTATTATGACCCATGCAAGAGCCAACAATATAATTAAGTAAACATACCTGCCACTGTGCTTGCTTTTTGTAACCTGCTTGCTGTAATGAATAAATTTCCCCGGTGTGAGATCAATAAAGTCCTATATTATCTTATCTTACTTGATATTGAACCCCACAATGTGTTACCTAACCTCTCTGAACTTTACCGTAACGATCTTCATAACATAGCAGCATCTCTGTTTACCTTTTGCAATGAAACTAAGCACAGTATATACTATATGTCAGAGAAAAATGGCGGTTTTACTAATGTAAATTAAGTTTAGCAAATTTTTTATTGATGTAAAATTAGACTTTTATGGAAAGAGTTAGCTCATTTGCCAGAAAGCTATAATTTCACCTCTGGGCTTTTATCTGAAAATTAGTATTTTTAGTGGTGATTTTCAGAATAAAATAGCAGTTTTTGGTAGGGTGTTGATCACAAGTGACAGGTTATGATTAAGTAATGCTGCAGGAAAGTGGTGCAAAATGTAAGAAGCCCAAACTGATACTGTTTCCTCAGATGACTTTTCTGCACTCTGTAACACTGCGTGTTGTGTTTAGGAATCACATGCGTCCCAAGAATGCAGAATTTCCATCCAGCCAAGGATCCAGTGTTAATGAAAAGGTGAATATATTCTCTCTCTGCACACCTGCATTTGAAACATATTTTGATACAAGATTTTGGCAGAACTAGCTGCTGTTTCCTGCTTTTTTTTTTTTTTTTGCAGATGGCTCAAAGACCACATTCAAATTCTGGCCCCCCCTGTTTGGAAGATCTAGTAGCGAAGGAGGAAAAGGCAGTTGACATTGCAATAAAGCCCACCTCAGATCAGTTTATCAGTGAAATCATAAGCTCCACTCCAGAGCTCAGGCAGTTTCATGGCTTTGTGGACGCAAGGTAATAATTTGAAACCATCGGCTAATTTTTCTGGAGATTTGAGTGAGAAAAGTTTGTGTAATCATGAACTAAACATAACTTTAGCTCATCGACCTTTTCACACAGAGCGTATCAGATATTCAATCACTGTCTCACATTTTTTGCTCTTTCATTTGCATCATCATTATCATCAGCACCCCTGCTGTCAGACTACCCAGAGTTGAGTTGGAGACCAGCCTGGAGGATGAGATGGGGGAGGCGGAGGAGAAGGAGGGAGAGAAGGGGTGCAAAGTAGAAGAAGAGCAGGAAGGAGAGCGGCAAGCAAAAGACGAGGAGGAGGAGGAGGAGGTGGAAGAAGACGATAGTATGGAGTGGGAGCTGCGCAACACTGACTCTGTGTTCTCTGAGCTGGCTGAGCTGAGTCGGGATTATGTGGAGAGTGTAGACCGAGGGGCCAGTGTGAGAGGTGAGCTCATCAGGAAAACACGTTTTAAGACCCAAACACACACAAAGACACAAACGTGGTTTATGTGCTTTCCCTTCGTCTTCTACGCAACATTTACAAAACCCTAACTGCCAGGAATGAGCCAGTTTTCAGTCAGATAGTCGTGCACACACCTATCAGCAGACACAGAAAGGAATATCTCATTCAGAGTGTGTCATATGCAGCATTGAAACACAAAGTAAGTGATCACAGACAGAAGATGACAGTAGGTTGATTTCTAAAAATAATGTGTCAAGGGTGAGAAACTGTTTGTACCCGCTAACATGAAGTGCAAGTACATGAGTTACAAACGTCTCTGTCTGTAGGTTTCATTAAACTTCCTCTTTTTTTTTTTTTTTTTTTTTTTTTTTTTTACCATTTTGCACCATTTCATGTGGTAATTTATTCTTGGATGTGAATGTGGAGTTAATGGTCATACCAGTTAAACCCATGTCCCTCTAAGTGTTGTCTGTATGAAGCATTTTTAATACTTATTTCCTGTGTAGGCAGCACAGACCAGTTTGAGGAGATGCTTTCTCAGTATGAGGAACTGAAAGTCACCCAGTGAGTCCTATATTTAATTTCTCTGACCTTTTTTTGGCTAGCTCAGTGTGATTATTTGGGTGTGGAGGGGATTTTCCAAACACTTCATTACAGTAAAGTTTCTTGTTTCAGTACAACTGATTGTCGATGTCTTCATAATCCTAAATTATTCATCTTTTGCTCTGTTTCTTCTCTCAGCGAGTTAGTAGAAGCTGCCCGTAAGGCTCTGATATCTCGGGTAGTGGAGCTGACGGATGACCGTTCAGCTCTTAAACTGGAAGTGTCCTCTCTTCAGGAAACAGTCTCTCGATTAGAGGGCCGGGTGAAGGAGAAGGAGGAGGAAACTAAGAGGTGTAGAAGATTGTTTTCATGTTTTAATGATGTCTTTTAATTCTCTGACTTTTTGTAAAAATAATTGCATTTATTTTTGTTATCATGACACTGTATATACTGCTTTTAACTCTGTTTTATATCCACTGTTTTTATAGACTTCGGAAAGAACTGGAAGCGTGCCAATCTGAGGATCCTGATGTAAGGAGATATTATAATTCTCAGGCTTTTATCTGCTGTATAAAGATGTAGTGGAACAATAACTGCTCAGTGTTAATCATGATATATGAAACTGATGCATGTACCTCATTAAATAGCAGAAATTTCTCCATTCAGGCCTCTCTACCCACATCCATGCGCCACTTCTCTCGTTCTGAAATGGCTCGCGTGGTCATGGAGAAGAACCAATATAAGCAGCGTCTGTTTGAGCTGCAGGAGGCAGTAAGACGTAGTCAGACCATCAGGTGACTTTGCAGTTCAATCACTTCAGTTCGTTTAAAGTTGATATCTGTTCCAATAGAGAGCTGTGTTTCAGGTTTTTGTCTTCATCCTCATTTAGTGTTTTCTATTTTTTAAAGAGCGACAAAGGAGGAGAGGTTAACGGAGGAAAAAAGGTCAAGTGTTTGGAGAAAGTAAGTATGTGTCTCAGCTGTCATCTCATCTAGAAATAGAACATTTTAGATTACACTGCATACTCATCGTCCTGTCAGTTAAACCTGCAGTGAAGTTAATGTCCTCATAACACACACGGTTAGCTGGTGCAGCTTTTTTCCTCCAAAACAACAGAGGTATGCTGGTCCCCATGTCTGTGCTACAAAACCAGTGGGAATGTAGAACTACAGCACTTACACCAAAAGAAAACTACCATTTCAGGGTCCATTTGGTTAGAAGCACTTTGTTATGCATTGCATGAGGGCAAAAATGACTGTGAAGCCACTCAGCATCACGTGGGCACAGCACAAAATAATAGAAATGAGTAAGTGTGCTAAGTGTGTAATTTAGTGCATTTAGTGGCATGTTGCACTCACAATTTTGCGGTCTGTTTAAAAGACTGACATCTATTTTTTATTTCTTTGTTCTTATTAAAGGTTCAACCGCTTCTTTGGCCTGTCCAAGGAACCCTTAATCCCACCACCTGCTTCTGCATTTGCCTTGCCAACTTCTCCATCACTCACTCGCTCTCCTCTGGGGTCTCCACAGCTACCCGCTGTCAGTCAGGCTCATGCAGAGTAAGCTTGTGTTTCAGACCCTGTCGGTCTTGCATGCGCTTCTCTATTTACATTATTATTATTTACAAAAAATGGAACAATTATAAAAGGCTCAGTAAAGCTGATTTAACACCAGAGGCATTCTCTGTAGGTCTGCGTCTCCTGCTGTTCTCTCCCCTCGTGTCCGGAGGAGAGAGCTCTACAGAGAAATCCGTTCACATATTTGGGGATCGCTTGGAAAACGGCAGATACACGGCTGGAGCATACCACTGGCAAACACACAGGTAGTAGAAATGCACACATCCTGTAGATACACAGATATTCACATGTCTTAGTTGGAATATAGAGTAAAGATATGCCCAAACCTTCCCTGGCTGCTACACGAGCCTGAAGTGTACATTTTTGTTACCATGTAATATTTATATAAACTAAACCAATGTAAGAAGGTCTCGTCTTCAGTCCATCCCGCTACATTGGACTGATGAGACTTTACACACCCTTTAACATATTCAGACATGCACATTTCCACAATCCTAACAGTATCCTTGTGATTAACTGTCATTATGTAGGAATCCCAGGAGCTTGTCCCGGAGCCTAAAGATGTTCCTGTTCTAATGCAGCTCCGACTGTTGGATCAAAGAGACTCCACAGCTAAGGTAGACCTTTTCACTGCAAAACATCTTCAACGCAAGAACCCAGCAGCCTTTAGCACCTCTGCTGCATTTAAGCAAGATTCCCAACTTATTTTTCTTTTCAGTTGAACTGTGCGGTTGCAGTCTCACCTGAAATCTCTGGAGAGGCCACAGTAAGTCTGCCATTATCCTGCTTTAATAGCTACTTTAGTCATACTCTAATCACCATGTACAATGCCATCCAACCATAACTAACAGTGTTTCGTGCCACTCATCTTTCCAAACTCCACATCCGCCCCTCTCTGCCAGTGTTCTGTGTGGGTAGTTTCTGGCCCTGCCTTCAGCAGCGATATTACAGTGATTGATCCAGCACGGTCCAACACAGTCTTGGATCAGTTCAGCCTCCCTCCCACAGCTCCTGCTCTCTGCATCTGTGCTGTGCCTCCCATAGGTCAGTGCCAGTACAATGGGCTGCAGCAGCTTCCTATAGAAAGCTTGTCTAATGTATTCTGT
Organism: Chaetodon trifascialis; assembly: GCF_039877785.1. Classification (NCBI taxonomy): domain Eukaryota; kingdom Metazoa; phylum Chordata; class Actinopteri; order Chaetodontiformes; family Chaetodontidae; genus Chaetodon; species Chaetodon trifascialis. Next base: position 20,451,768 of record NC_092062.1, on the reverse strand, counting down.
ACTCGTATTATCCCCTCATACCGTAACATTTGGAAGGCAGCACTGCTTGCTTAGCGTTTCCTTTTGACACAGTCTTTCCTGTCTTGTTATGTCAGGTGACACTGCAGGAACTGTGTGGATTGGAACTCAGGAAGGAAGGTAGCATCTGCTGAATAAGCAGCTCACTTCAATAAATAACGCTCTCTCTGAGTAAAATGCCTGTTGGCAAAGCATTCAGACTGTCTCTCTCTATCACAGCATACTGGTACACTCAGCCTCTGCTGACAGGAGGCGCTGTCTGCAGTCTGTTTCCCTCTCAGAAGGTGCTCATTCGCTCACGTGAGTTCTGTCTGCTCTATGTTTGAATCACATTTGTCTCTTGGTATTGTAGGTATTAGAATTTAATGAATGTGTTTATGTGGCATTGATTTATCTTCATGTTTTCATCTAGAAACCTGAAATAAGATGCTTTTGTTGACTCAATCTGACAGGTACTCCCAGGGTAAAGTCATAGCTGGCTTAGCTGATGGGACTTTGGCATTTTTCTCACATGGTTCAGGTAATCCAGTCTCTTCATTTTGCATGCTCCACATACCTTAATATTTGGTGACATTAATAATGAAGTAATGAGCGCTGTGGTTGACAGGTGGATGGAATCTACAGTCACACTATGTGATGCCTCTTGGATCAAACCCTTTGCAGCCCATTCGCTGCTGCCTTGCGAAAGAGAGTCGCCTGTGGGTGGGATATTGGAACAGAGTCCATGTGGTTGACATCAATGGCAAGAAGGTTGAGGTAAGAATCAGAGGAGGTACCTACACTGTTTGAGTCTCTTGGTCACGCTTGTATTTGAACTCACCATCATTACTCCATATCTGACCTTTCAGCAAACATTCTCAGTCTCCGAACGCAGCGAGCAGCAGGTTCGTTTCCTGTGTGCTGGTGGAAGCGGGGTTTGGACGTCCTGCCGACTCGACCCAATCCTCAGACTGTTTGACTGGTCTACAGGACGGCCGCTACAGGAAGTCGATTTTACTGCTTTGGTCACTAAAACATTAGGTGTTAAAACTCTATTTTTTCTGTCATTATAAACGTATTTAAACATAAATGTTTGTGATTTAAAATGTTTGTCTCTATCTTGGACATAATATGCCTTAGAGTAAACAAATTTCAACCTGTGGTATTTAGACATTTTTCTGCAAAATGCTGGATTTATTAATATTTAATAATTCTGTTCTGTTTTTGTGTCAGGCATCTTTAAACTCCTTGCTGCAGCTCAGCTGACATATTTCTGTCTCCATCTTTAGGCCAAGCCTTCCTGACACTCTCACCTCTCCAGATCTCGTCTCTTGCGGTCATCTCTGGCCGCCTGTGGGTGGGCACAGGAGGTGGTGCCCTTTTCTGCATCCCATTATCCATAAGTGAGTTTTATTTAGGGTGACAGTACAAACACTTGAATTTTATATTGTCTGAAATGTTCTCTGTCTTGTATTAACTACATTAATAATCATCTTCAGCATCAGAGGCCGTTTCCATCCCATATTGCTCCATTGCTTCAGCTCAGCTGTGTTACCATGGACATAGACAAGCTGTCAGGTTCATCATTGTTGCACCTGGTAAGAATCTGAACTTAGCCTGCCAAACATTGTCAGTAGCCTGTTAAAGGTTGGATGAGTCATTCTGGAGAAAGATTGTTGATATCTGCTCGTGGTCTGCTAACTGTCTGTTCAAAAACATGGTTTCATACAGGGTGGGTCTGTGAAAGGGAAACAAAAACAAACGCAAACACAGAGGTTCAGACTGAGCCACAGAACACTATTCAAACCCATCAGCAGCAGGTGGCATGCACAGGATAAGGGGAGAGGAAGGGCAGATGGGGGGAGAGAGAGGGAAATCAGGCATGTTAACATGTGATCGCATTGTGAAGGAGAGATAGCGATAGCAGCCATCTTTCTCCAGAATGACTCACCCTGCCTTTAATTCAGGGGGATCCTTCTAAATGCACTTGCATGCTGTATTTTCTGTATCTTTTTAGTTGCCCTGTAATCATCTTTGCCCCACAGGTTGTTTGGTCACCTCTCCTGGCAGCAGCATGGTCACTACCTCTCAGCTGATCCTCAGTGGAGGAGAGGGCTACATTAACTTCCGAATTGGTAAGTTGCAGGAAAACCATGGTGCTGTCAAATTGTTTGGAACTGTCTGATGTGTTGGATCAGCCTTGTATTTATTTACTGATTAGTCTGTGCTTAGTTTATTAAAGGCCTAACAGAGTTGTGCCCTTTTTTTCAGGGGATGATGCAAGTGAAGGATCGGTTGAGTTGTCCCAAGCTACACCTCAGCGGTCTGAACGCAGTCACATGATCATTTGGCAGAATGCCCCCCCCGCTGTGCCCAGCCCTGCCCTCTGATATTGCTCATCTCCGAGCTCTACCCTTTTGAAATGAGATAAAGATGGAGCAGACGTACACTTTACAGCAGCAGGCCTTGAGACAGCGTTGAAAATGATGCTTTCATGGGACTGAATGAACCAACGCCTCGATGTAGCAGCAATAAAAGCAGGCTCTAGAAAACATACGACGCATGCTATTTCACCCGTCTTTACCTCACTCATTTTGTACATCTGTCTTTTGACTGGATTATCCGAATGGATGATGATGCCTTACTGTGTGCCTTCATCAGGTTTGATCTCATTTCTGTAGAGGTTGTGAGTAATTCAGCTGCGTGATGACTAAAAGCTCATTTTTACCTTTGCACTAACAAAGAATTCAGTGATACATTTTTCTTCCAGACGTGCAGAGTTGTCAGTCACATGGTCATTTCACCATGGGGCTCTTTTGTCATACATTTTTCAATCATAAGGTTTAACTTAATAATGTGGCTGTTGTTGAAGCTGTTGTGTACACACTTTGTTAACTGTGAACTGGAAACGTGTGTGGGTCTTCTCTCAGCACAAAGACAATCAGACTCTGTCTCCTGATGCTGCAATGAGATTGGGGATACCTTCTTTTGTTTGTGATGTGTGTTTTTTGCAATTCATTTTCAAAAATCTACCCCTCCAAATCGAATATGGTGCAATTATAAATAACTGCACACTTTTAAATGTATCTGTATGAAAATATGTGATATCCTGTCTTTTGAATGAACCGTTTCAGTGCTTGTCTTAGGAAATTATTTATTTTCTCAATCAGCTTTGAGCTGAATGTGTCTGGATGTCTTAATTCGTTTTATGTTTTCGTTTGATGTCAGTATCTTTTGTAAAATAAGGGAGAGCAATTCTTTCAAGTGTCCTATGCAGTATTGATGTGCACTTACAAGTTTGTGCACACGTTGATGTCATAGCAGCTCCTTTTCCTTCTTGGAAAGAAAGTTAAGACTTGAGTATTAGCTCTGACTCAACCTTGTGCAAACGTGATTATTGTCAATAAAAATGTCTTCAGTGGTTAAAGTAACTTTCATTCTAGATGGTATTTCTGGAACAGTTGAGGGATGAATGAATGACTCCAGAGCAAATCAACAAAATAATACAGCAGATTAATCTTTTTAATGTTTGTATATTGGAATCTGTAGTCTAGTACATTCCAGTCCTGAGTGTAGTCCACATACAACTTGTTATGCAGAGAGGACACAAATGCTCTCACTTTTTCTTATGAAAACATATTGAGTAACCCTGACACTTCATGAGAGCAAGGTGTTGGTTAACTCCACAGCAGAAGTGTATGTGAAGAGAATGACAACCAGCAATGACGCTCCTCTGCCTCGGGCAGTTTGCCCTGCCACCTGGTAAAGGACAGCCCTTCTAGTAACAACGGTCTAAGTCCGTCAGTTAGTTGTTAGTGTCTTTGGGATCCACTTCCTATGTTGGACTGCTGTGGGTCCTCGGGATCCGTATCCTTCGGCTCAGGGAGCGAGCAAGGCGGTCCACAGCTCCACCAACAGTTCCCCCCAACTCCTTTTTAGAGGTCAGACCCTCAATATTGCCACTGTACCACATGACCCAGCCGGCCAGGGACAGCAGCACCAGCAGGGCTCCTGTGTACACCAGCAGATCCCCAAAGTCTCTGCCTTTGATCTCTAGTGGAGCAAAGACCCCCAGCAGCAGGGAAACCACACCCAACAGGTCCATCAGCACAGCAAACACCAGGGCCAGCTTACAGTGGGACAAGCCATCATATTTGGGTGCCATGGCTGCACTGAAAAACAGAGGGGTCATGAAACGTGAGCTTATGACAGTTCTTCATATCAGATATCTTCTGACTCTATTAAAAATAAAGACAAATTTACCAACATTTACCAACAAATGAGCTATATAGGCCAGTTATTTTTTTTCCTCTATACCTAAAACACACATAAAGGAATTGTTTTTATAATTTTACTTTTACAATTCACAATGCTGGCTTTTGTTTTCTAACACGTTTTACACTGGCCCTACATTCACAGTCAAAACAGGTGCCACACCTGTCACGTACGTTTCAAGAGACCTCTTCATGCAGACCAGTGACACCGCAGAAAAGCGGCATTATTACGAATACATATATATATATTTTTTTTTTTTAGGAAAAACAAAATCCCAATCACTTACCGTCACGTTACGTTTGCTGAGTATTTAAATTTCTACAGTTTTCACAAAGGGAATCGTGCGTTTTGAGTCTTTCGGGATCCACCGAAGCCGCCAGTCAACACTGAAACCTGACACCTCCTCACCTGTCCAACCTGTCCTGCAGCTTCGCTGCAGCCGCAACAGACTTAGGCTTAGACTTTACAACAGCAAACCGTGTCAAAGCTAAAAGTGGACAATGTAGGTGCAAATTTCTATCATTTTGTCGCATAATTGAGTTCTTCAGTCCTAAGAAAAAATTATCAGTGGATATGAACATATTATTCACAGATAATTTACATACATGATTCAAATATTTTTTAAGAGTCACTGGTTTAAATAAATTCACAAACTCAAATCAACTTTACAAGCTTCTGCAGCATTTTTTTTCCTATCATTCATATTTACAAAAGAGGACCGCTAATTTCATTACATCCGGAAATGACGCATGTATCCGGAAATGAAGAGGCTATTGAAAAAATAAAAGAGCGATAATTGTTATTGTTAGCTTGTTAGCTAGCAGACGAACTCGAGAATGGAGATATGACAGAGTAATAACGTCTTATTACATGTGCACGATTAAGTTATTACAAACGTAAAGTGGTATGTACCAATTTATGTACAATATATTGGTAGAAAATAGATTCTAGTAATGTCTAAATGACGGACATAAACACTAACGTGTACAGAAAGGATGGAATTGTAATTTTATATTCGTAGCTAAATTCTTGCTAACATTATGCCAGGCTAACGTAGTACAGAGCTAATGTTAAGTCGCTTCCACATTGTGAACAGGTTACCAGGCAGCTGCAAACTTATATTTGAGTAACTCACCAAGTTTTACTGTTTCAGTTTATACGTGCATGACCATATAGGTATATAATAATATTAGCTTTGGTTTGCTGGCAGTCTGAGCTTGCAGAAAATACGACAGACCACATTATGAAAGCTTGCTGGGGAACTACACTTTCTGTAAATGCATTGATGAATAAGCAGTCTTTTAATGTAAATCATGTGTGCATGCATTAGCCCAAAATGCCCCAGCGAGTTGCATAACAGAACCCGGTGACATTTCTTTGAAACCTTTAACTAATCAAACATTCCTCACGTTGTCCGACGTGTGAGATGGAGGACGGAAACAGGACTGATGCTGCTTCCACATCCAAGAGCCACCCAAGCTCACTCCACCTGCAGAGTAAGGGTGAAAAGGAAGCAAATACATATGTTTTTTTTTTGGTTTTTTTTTGCCTTGAGGTCAGGCATTATGGTCAATACTCTGTGTATTTGTCCCGTTCAGCTCCTAAAAATGAGGACGCCTATGAAATTGCCATCCCCTACGAAGAGAACAACTTTGAGCAGCAAGGCTTTTTCAACCAGAGTGATCAGAATTTTGATGGTGAATACCAGAATCAATATCCAAACCTCACCTTTATCTGTATAATAATGTCATTCTTCACACAAAATCTCTTGACATGCAATATTAGAATTTCCCAAGCTCTCCTGTCTGTCCTCCTCAGAGTCCCCCCCATCTGCTGGTCCATCCCCAGTCAACAACTCATACATGGTGATCACCAACCTGCGGACCCAGCTCCAGATCTCTCTGGAGAAAAACTCTTGGCTGCAGAAAAGAATTGAGGACTTGGAAGAGGAGAGGGACTTCCTCCGTTGCCAGCTGGACCGCTTCATCTTTTCCACAAAGAGCCAGGGACAGGAGCAGAGTCAGAGCCAATATAGTAACGGTGAGGACAGGGGACAGGTGTGACATGACAACCTGCTCAACAAGAAATTGAGTATAAGTTGATTAGAAACCGAATTTTTGCAAGAGAAGTCTCTCAGGATGGAAAATTAATTCTTACCTGTTGGTATTTGTCTGTAGGTTATGAATCTAGACGGTTCAACTGGAGAGCAAGACGAGAGGATGATCGTCCCGCTGGTAAAAACAAAGATTGATGGACTTAATCGCTAAATTAAAATCAGTCATGATTTGATATAGTTCTGCTGTATTGGATATATGTATTTCCTCTTAGACTGCAGATTCTTAAATACTGTGACTTTCTTCTTTTCATAGAGCAACAGAAGACAGACTCACAGCATTTCTCCTCACGTCCGTTTATCCAACGAAGGCCTGGTCCCCCAACCATGGTGCCTTCCAAAAACCATGTCTCCAATCCACTCACCAATCAGCTTGCCTCTATTAATGCTTTGTTCAACTCTACACAGTCACAGGCCCTCTTGCAAGGCCATAGCCATAGTACTTCTAGTACCACAGCCAGTGGCAGCAGCAGCAACAACAACAGTGCTACAAGGTCATCCATGAATGAAATGAGTGGACATAGCAACGTGGGTCCAGGTAATAAAAATGGGACAAATCTTTCTGTCACCTCAATTGATGTAAAACTTGGGAGGGAAAAGAAATGGGAAAAAAAATAGTTGCCTGTGGCTTTTATTTAGAGGGTTTTTCTGAGGATATTTTTTATGCTGTCATCAGATTCGCTTTCACTCTTGGGAGAATCTGATGAGTACTTGGAGCAGGACGGCTACCTTGAGGAGGAGGAAATGATATCGGGGGAAGATGTAATGTCAGATACCATTAACAACAACAGACACCAGTTAAAGAGAAGGCGAGTTTTTCGAGCCCCTAGAGAGCGGCAGAGAGGTAGGGGAAGGAGAACGATCCTGCAGCAAAACATTTCAGTGCCATTATTTAATTATAGATTAGTCATAAGACTGCTATACCTAACTCTCTTCTACTTTCTTGTTCCTCAGTGAAAGATGCTGCTGGGGTGCTGTTTCGTTACAAGAAGATCCTGCTTACGTATCAGCGTTTGAAAAATATGTCTAAAGCCTTCCAAATCCATGGTGTGGACCGCAACACAGTGGCTTCCACCACACCCATAGCTGAGCTGCTACTTGTAGCCCCAGAGAAGGTGGCAGAGGTGGGCGAGTTCGACCCATCCAAGGAAAAGCTGCTAGATTATGCCCGGCGCTGCTACACTGCCCTGGATGAGGAGACACTCAGCAGGGTGCAGGCCCTGAAGAAGAATAACCTGCTTCTGCCCATCTCCTACAGGTTCAGACACTGAGGGGAGAAAGACCGAGGAATGGGAAATGTCTCTGGACAAAGGGTGGAGTTGATGGCGAAGCGAGGAGAGAAGAGGCAGTTGGCTTCTGCTGCAGCAGGCCGGCTCACCCCTGAGGCACAGAGAAGTCCAGAGGCATGAGGAGTTATTTTGCTATCTCAGTGTCCTGGATATGGCCATGTAAACTGTAGCTGAGATCCTCAGACAAATAAACATTTCACATCTCACTTTTATTATCAATATATTGCATAGGAATGGCAGTTTCTTTGACAAATCCTCACCATCATTCCAGTAATTTTGAGGATGAGGGAGTGCCTGCTGCAGGGTTAGGAAAAAACATGGTTCCCATTGCTGAAAGCAAAATGGCATGTCTGTGTGATTCATGAACGTGTGTTTACTATTGGGATTATAGAGGGGATTGATTTGTCTTCAGTCCTTAAATGATTCATTCATGTTTCAGCCCTGAGGTTTGCAGAGACACACAGACCCTTTCTTTCCTTTGCTTCTGGATCAGCTTGAGGCCAGTAGTTCAGTAACTGATCATCTAGATCATGTCAGGTCCTGACAGTCTAAATGATTTTAAAACATAGAAATTTTTATCACTTTATTTTTGTGCAATTTTGACACAATCCTAAAAATTTGGTAGTTTTCAATCACGATGTCTGTGTATGTTAAAATTATGCTGCAGTCCATATATTTTGTTATTGTGCCATACTTTTAAGAAAAACAATCTTTTCCTTTTGTTTATTTTGTTTGATGTGTCTTTGTTGTATTCGTTTCGGCATTGTTATAATATCCTCAACTATTTTCACTTGCCTTAATGCAATTTGTGTGATTTCTTTGTCAGACATGCAATAGTTCTCCCTGAACACCCACTGAATGAGAATTATGGAGTCATTTTGGGTTCTGTTTTCCATTTCTCCTAGTTTAAAGGAGGGGACAATTGACTACAATCAAGACTAGTCGAAGATTATGTTGTGCAAATGCATTTCTGACAGCAACACTTCTGGCAACAAGAGCCCCTTCTTAGAAATCAAAGACCGACACAAATATGCCGGTGTTATTTCACATGTTTGACTCATAATAACAACACATTGGTCTTGGGCCCACTTTTAACAATAGTACTCCTGAATTACTCTTGTTCCACTAAGAGTTGTGCCGACCCTTTTTGTAAATTATCTGCACTAAAATACAATAAGTGTCACTTCTTATGCTTCTGGTATTGAGGCTCTTGTAATGCTTTGGTGACTATAATACCTTTTGTAAAATACAGTACAGAGCATTTACTATACTAGCTGTTTGTAACATTGTCTAACATTTGGTTCTGTGTGGAAAAATTGTGGACATAAATCACACATACAGTTTTACAGTGTGAATTACAGCATCAGCAAAAGCAACTAGCTTGTGTACACAGAGGATCGACTATTGCTTCCCAAAGCTCCACTACAAATGCATGTGAAAAGAGCACTTTGATGGTCTGTAGATTATAGAGGTCTTGTCAAAATTCGTAATTTTCAAAGCAACAGATATGTTGATTATATTGTATGACAATGTGTGGTATACCAGTGTCGTGAAATGATAAGATCTCTTACATTAAAACAGGTTAGGTTACAATGGAATACAGTGACTCTTGGCTTAAATTTTCATATCTCAATAATCAGACATAGGCACTCTAAACTGCACAAGTTACACAGTGTTCACTGTCTGATTGTTCATGTGGCTAAAAAGCAAGCAATCTAAGGTTAAGTGCAAGTGTTAAGCAGACATTTCAAAATCATACCAGGGTGCCATGTGTTAAAAAACAATAATCTGTCTCATTTTTATGTGTCATATTTATGTATATTGAGTGAAACGTGTATCTCACTGAAACAATGTCTATCATTCAACAAATGTACAGTTAGAATCAAATGTCATTAAGGTATTTGATTTCTTACAAAAATGTAGATTTATTAATCTGTAAAAGCCAACATCACCACTCACTGAAAAAATGCTTATGGTTTGGGACTTCAAGTGTTTTTTGTACTGTTATAAAATTATGTCCAAAAATTATTATTATTTTTCATTTTGAAGCATCACAATCTGGGAAATTACATTGTTCAGTAAAAGGTCTTTCAGCTTAAAGAAACTGTGGCTTTATTTTGAGCACTTTGACTTGTAATTCCCAGTTTCTCCAGTTAAATCAATGTAGTGAGAACTCTGGAGGAAAACACTGAATATCATATGAGATAACGAGTTTGTGAATATTTTTTGTTAATTTGATAAACCCATTACAAAATTTTTTGACTTTCAATAAATCTGACGAATTGCGATGAATAACGTGTCCCATCTTTTTTCAAACAAAAAAACATAAACGATTTGTTCAAGACTCCAAATCCTGTGTTAAGGTTTTGAAACGTTCCTATCTTAACTTGCCAAGACTTGAAACTGGTTAACAGAAATTTAAAACCCCTATTCCACTTTAGATATCACATATTCAGCAGCTTCTAAAATAAAAAAGAAAAAGAAATTGGAAGAAGGTGAAACCTCCCTCTTCATCTGTGTGACCCTGAAGCTTAGTTCGTGCCTCTGGGCGTCTTTTTCACTCACCGGAAATCTGTCCTTCATCAACTTCCGGTGTCACGGGGTACCTGGGAGACGGAGCAAAAAAGCGGGCATACGGAAATCTTTATTGTTTTCGCTTGGCTTAAAACATTCAAAAGCGTATACATTTGACTTCTAAAGTCAAATAACTGCGCCTTATAGGCCAGTAACCGCCTGGGTTTTGTATTTGGCTTTGAAAAGAGTCTCATTCATTCGGCTTTCGTACTAGCTAGCTAACTAGCTAACGAGCTTCCACACCAGTGTCTGGAGCAGCAGGCCTATTCTTCTGGACTTTGCTACAAGCTACTTAGCTAACATTAGCAGGCTAACCCATGCGAACACGTTTTCTTTCTCAGTTATTTTGCCTGTTACGTTGTAGATGAATACCACACCACGAGTGTGTGTGCTGGATTAAAGTATTTTGTAGTTGTGTTGTTGCGTAGGCTGCTAGTTGAAGCAAACTTATTTGAGCTACATCATCGAGGCACTTGTTAAATAAAAGTGTTGTGCACTTTGTTGCTAGCTTAAGCTAGCCACCGCCAACTGAACAACGCAGTCGCTGAAAGCGTAGTAGCCCTCAACAGACAGAGATGTCGGACTTCGACGAATTTGAAAGACAGCTATCCGAAAACAAACAAGGTAAATGAATTGGTCACACTTTAGCAATCTTGAATAATGGTGGTACTTTCGAGTGGAATTGCTGCTATCATATTAGCCAACCATGGATATGTCTATTTGCTGGAACACTGTAAGCTACATTATTAGCCCACTGTCTTGACACCATTTGAGATGCTATTTGGTTGGAAGTTACTGTTGCTTGTTTGATCAAATATGTCGTGCTGATTCTATAAAATAATGTTAGGCGTCTGTAATATCTGAACATCGATAGCTTGCTAAATTGTATCAAGGTAATTTGAAATGTTTCTATAAGGCAGGGGAGGTCTATATCGTGGTAATCTTCCTGTCTGTGCCAGCTGACAGAATGAGTGAGGCAGTTAGCATTCGTTCTTTGCAGCTGCTGTGTCCAGTGAACATTTCTAGCACTATTTACCTATTATTGCCTGCAGCTTTCTGGCGCCCAGCCGGTAACGCCACCAACATAGCCACTACCCTTATCCCACATTAAGCTCTCTTTAACCTACTTATATTTACACTCAATGTACTGCACCTGGGTAGTGTAGCGTGAGTTTATACGCTCGCTAAATTACACATTATGACACTTTGATCGTGAAGGTCGATTAGCATACATCTTTTTGTCTAGTTTTCTATTTTATGAAGAATCGGTACATTGCATTGATTGGTAAATATCCAGCATACCACCACTATAAAAGATGTGGCCTTATCATAAAGAGTCTTTGACGTAAGATAACACTTTATTGACTCCATACGCAAATTAAGTAATATAAGCTATACATCTATTTCACTTGACAGTTATTATCTATGTGTTGCCATGTTTTCATTGTTCCACCGACTAGCTGTGTATTGCATTTATAAACCTTTCCGTAAGTTGCTAAGCACTCTATTCCTACAGCTGAAAGGGACAAAGAGAACCGCCACCACCGCCGGTCCTCCTCCCGCAGCCGTAGCAGAGAGAGGAAAAGGAGGAGCAGAGACAGGGATAGACGCAGCAGGGATCGCCGTGGGGACAGTAAGGAGCGCAGACACAGACGCAGGTTAGTGCCTTTATACTACACCTCTACCAGTAAGCCTTGAAAACTAATGTGTCATATCATCATCTCTCTTGACTGGCCTTGCAGTTCATTAAATTACAGCCGGATAAAAACCAAGTGTTTCATTCTATTGAGTGCCACCACTAAGAATGTTTTTTACCATATCGATTCGAAGAATCTCCTTTTTTCTCCCCTACCCCCATTCTCAGGCTGTTTCATGATTAGTTCATTACATGGCTCAAAGCAAATGTCACACAGATGTACATTAGTATGCACACACTTTTTGGAGTTCGGCACCACTCTCGAGTGTGCAGGCATACATGCGTTTATGCCACATCAGCATGTCTTCGCTACACCCTCGACTCGGTATTGGCACCTAACCAGTCGCCTACTGTAATGTAGGTGGCTACAAATTCCAAACTCAAGCAAACGGACACAGAAAATGACACTGATCTATTAGTATTGATTAAAATAAAATAAAAAATTAAAGCCTATACTTCCAAGCCTCCCCCCGTCCATTTAAGATTTCAAGGGTTGATCTTGTCTGCATGAAGTTGTGAGTGTAAAATATAGCCATAGATCATTGTGTTTTATTTTGTTTTACTGACTTAAGACTGGGCTAGGTGGGCTTTAAAATTTCACTACCAAGTTGACTTTCATATAGTCTATTTTGGATGATGTTATTCTTGTGTTCTCTGTCCCTAAGCTCTCTGTCACAGGTGCTAATGACATTGTAATAATTTTGCCTGAAGTGCATGGGACAGACTTTTAAATACACAAAGTGACAGCTGCCGCCACCTCTTTTATGTTCCTGATAATTTAACACAGAACAACAAGATTACATTTTTTTAAGGAATTTCAGATCCATCCTATGATCAAAAATCCCACAGGCTGGTATTAATAAAACTCATACGGGAAGAATTGCTTTGTCATTTTATATTCCTTGCACATTCACTCCAGTATTGCATAACATCAGATGTCTGTGACACCTGCAGCCATGCAGTATGTGTGTGATCGTCTCATGATTCGTCTAAGCGGCACTGTGATAGAATTTTTTAGGCTTGTGGTTGCAGAAAAATTTTCATACTGGTGCAAGTTCTGCCCAGAGCACTACCAACACAGCTGATAACCACCTACAACAGTGACAAGCCTGTTTGTTGTCAGGGAAACATGTTCGCTGCTGGACACATAACACCTGCACGTCTTTTTGGACATTATTTCGTGTTGAGGATGATATCCTTTGAAAATGATGTGTTTCAGTAAATCTGGTACCGACTGTCAAATCTATGGATTATGGTTGTATAAGGCAAATTTAACATTTTGAAGCTGCATATTTGCATAGTGACTGTTTGAATACGTTATTTCTAACATGGACTTTTGTAAAGCTTGCCGACTCTCTTGTTGTTGGTTGTGAGTGTGACCTCTTGCCTGACTGCTGCTTTGTGTCTCTCACTGTCAATTTAAAATAAGTTAGTAGTGGTCACTCAGTGTGAGCACTTGGGCAGAGGCTGTAAAAGTCAAACCCTCCCCTTGCATCTGCTTTGTGTTTTTGAGGATATCCTTTCTGCTTTCCTTGTATCATTAGTTGTTCACAAATGTTATTGTACGTCAGCTGTGAGGCTCACCGAATGCACTGGATTGTTATCTGAATATGAAGGGATTTTGTGCTTTTAGAAAAGGATATTTTGAAGGCTCCTGACAGCTTTTTGTATTTGGTGGTGGTCATAGAAATTCAGTTTCAAAATTTGTGGAAATGTTGGTGAATGTCATGGTTGATTTGAGAGAAATGTGAAACCCTTCCAATGTCATTTCAGCTCACCATCCAGCTACCCCCAGGACAATGCTGGAAGGTAATACAGCAAACTAACACAAAGCCAGTTTGTGCATTATTGCAACAACTGCAATTTAATGACCTGCCTCTGATTCTATGTACTATTGACACATTGTGTAAATGTCTCCCTGGGTGGGGTTTTCTATCCCTTCTGTTCCCTTTACTATCATGTTAACAAGTTTACAAAGTCTTGATTGATGCAGTCCCCCCCAAAAGTTGCTAGATTTTGTACTACATTTGTGGAGATGTGACCCATCATTGGATCTAGTAGTTAACCGCTGTGCTAATGTGAGATATCTCTTACGTGTTGATTGTTCTACTTGTATTATACTCGTCCTCTCTTCCTCCCAACAGCCGTTCTCCACACCGTGAGAAGAAGAAGAAGGTGAAGAAGTACTGGGATGTCCCTCCACCTGGTTTTGAACACATCACTCCCATGCAGTACAAAGCCATGCAAGGTAATGTCTCAGTTTTCTTTTCTTGTTTGATTCGTCTGAATAGGCTTTGTAGTTTCACAGTGGGAAATGTATTTTGTCATTACCAAAAGTGTTGTACTACTGTAGTGTGGCATTTAATTACTGTAACACGCCAGTGATATGCACATCAAGCTATAGTATGATTAGAGTATACACATAATGAGATTGTTGAATCTTTCTTGTCTGGCTTTTTGCTCCAGCTGCGGGCCAGATCCCAGCCACAGCCCTCCTGCCGACCATGACTCCAGATGGCCTGGCTGTTACTCCCACCCCTGTACCTGTAGTGGGCAGCCAGATGACCCGGCAGGCCCGTCGGCTCTATGTGGGCAACATCCCATTTGGTATCACAGAGGTAAGGAACAGGACAGCATTTGGCTTTTGAGTCCAAGTTTGTTAGACTACTCAATGTGACTATTTCATCCTTGTGTTTTTAATAACTTCCCCATTAATTAAAATAACTCTGTTCCTTAACTCCTTCCCTCTTGTTTGTGTAGGAATCCATGATGGACTTCTTCAATGCCCAGATGCGTTTGGGTGGTCTTACTCAGGCCCCTGGAAACCCTGTCCTTGCAGTACAGATCAACCAGGATAAGAATTTTGCCTTCCTTGAGGTGAGATAACACTCAACATGTCATTTGTTCTTCCTGGGTGTGTGTCTATTAAGCCATGTTTAAAGAGCACTTTTGGTAAGATATTAATAATGATCAGAGCTGTTTAATCACCTGTGAATTTGTTTGCGTGTAGTTCCGTTCAGTGGACGAAACAACACAGGCTATGGCCTTTGATGGCATCATCTTTCAAGGCCAGAGTCTCAAGATTCGTCGTCCCCATGATTACCAGCCTCTGCCTGGCATGAGCGAAAACCCCAGTGTCTATGTGCCTGGTACACAGACAATTAATGGTTTTTAACTCTCAGTACTTGTGGCATAATTCATAAGTCATCAGCAATTCATTTGTTACAGGAGCTTGCTCCCTATGCTTTATTATGTACGTGTCTTACTGCTCTCTTAATGTCTCCTCTAGGTGTGGTGTCTACAGTGGTGCCCGACTCTGCTCACAAGCTTTTCATTGGCGGCTTGCCTAACTACCTGAATGATGACCAGGTCAGTGTTTCTGCATGAAACAGCTTTGCCTCTAAACTGGGCTGCAGTGTACTACACATACATTTCTTTCTAAAACCGCATTAACTTACTATAGCAGTTAGTACAGGTGATTTTTATTTTTAATTTTAATTTTCACCTTTATTGAAGCATGACAGCAGAGTGACAGGTAAAACACTGAAGGAGAAATGATAAGAGGAGAAAGGTACTATGCTTTGATGTTAGCAGCGATATTGCCCTGTCATCGGTGTCAGTACTGAGTTGTGCTATTCACATCTGGAACGTCTGAGTCAGTGGAGGTTTTTGGAAATCACTGAACTTTCACTCACTCTCTTGTCTTGTGTATGTCAGGTGAAGGAGCTGCTGACGTCATTTGGTCCCCTGAAGGCCTTCAACCTGGTGAAGGACAGTGCCACAGGCTTATCTAAAGGATACGCCTTTTGTGAATATGTTGATGTCAACCTTAATGACCAGGTACCCAATGTGACAGACAAAAGATGTCTATAGGACATTTATGATAGTTTTTCCAGAAACTACAAAGTCATCTTAAACTTCCACAGCTGTGTGGACTTCTGACCGTATAATTTAAAACCTCAATGTTGTCACAGGCTATCGCTGGGCTGAACGGCATGCAGCTGGGAGACAAGAAGCTCCTGGTGCAGAGAGCCAGTGTGGGATCCAAGAACGCCACTCTGGTGAGTGTCCAAACGCTGGACAGATGACACAGCAGGGTGGTGGGAGGCTGGATGCTCTTTTAGAGTTGCTAAAATTAATAAAGGCACATTACTGATTTAATCTATTGTAGCGATTTTTCTGCTACAATCCCAGACACACTGCTTACAGCTGAGCATGTTAAACATTTCCTGCTCAGTAACTTACTTACTGTAGTCCAAGAAAACATTGTGCATATACACCAGCTGTTGCTGAAACTCTTCCTGCTGCAGTGTCTTGTGTGGTTTCATGGCACGAGCTACATGCTGAGCACTGCATGAAGTGGCTTTTAAACTTGTGATCACTTGCTTTATAGCAGGGAGCTACAGTGAACCCTCGGTCTTTAACACTCATCATTCATAATATATTCTGTGCCTTATGCTGTCAGAGAGCAACCTAAGATGTGATGCAATACACTTTCAGACACTTTTCATAATTATTTGTCCTAGATAAATGCTGCTAAAAGTACTCCTGTATGTATTTTCAGATGGATATAAAAGAAGTTATTATAAGCTGTTTTAAAAAGCTAATTTTAATTCCAGCCCCCCCTTCCCTGACCCCTAATGTTGAAAGGGATATGAGTTGATTCTAACCAAAACAAGCTATCAAGAGGTGAATTAGAAAATGTTTTGTATTATAGGTCAACCAATAGATTAAGGGCTTTGTGAAAAGTGGCAGCAGCAGGGAATGATGTCCTGCAGCTAGTTTTAATACCTGGAGCACGTTGTTAAGTAGCTGTTATGTTCACAGAATCAGAACTTCCTAAGGATACAGAATCATTTTCAGTGTAAACTGAAAGAGTTGAATCGTATTGCAAAAACATGCCATTAACCCTGTTGTTACCGTTGTTTGTGCTTCCAGACTAGTATAAACCAGACCCCAGTGACACTGCAGGTGCCAGGTCTGAACAGCTCAGTGACTCAGATGGGTGGCCTGCCCACTGAGGTGCTGTGCCTGATGAACATGGTGGCCCCAGAGGAGCTGCTGGATGATGAAGAATATGAGGAGATCGTGGAGGACGTCAGGGACGAGTGCAGCAAGTACGGTCAAGTTAAGAGCATTGAGATACCTCGACCCGTGGACGGCCTGGAGGTGCCTGGGACCGGCAAGGTAGGAGCTGTCACATCAGCATTTCATTCGTCCTGAGTTAGAGGTCATGAAAAGTGGTATCTCATCATTGCAATCTTTCTCTCCCACTCTTCTGCAGATCTTTGTGGAGTTCATGTCAGTTTTTGACTCCCAGAAGGCCATGCAGGGGCTGACAGGAAGGAAGTTCGCCAACAGGGTGGTGGTGACCAAATACTGCGATCCGGACGCTTATCACCGCCGAGACTTCTGGTAGAGGAGGCATGAAGAGATGAGGGGATGGGGGAGGGAGGGAGGGAGGGAGAGAATGTGTGCTGCCCATTTCCAAATCAGCCCCCCCCAATTGATTTGCAGCATTTCAGGTAGATCTTGGAGTATTAATTTGGCAAATGGTTGCGGTGATATCAATGTGCCATTTGAGATCTACGTGAAATGTCTGTCAGTTAAAACATATTTGGAATTGGAAGAGGAGAAGGGGGAGGGTTTATATTCAGTCCATCACTAAGGGGGCTAGGTTTGGGTGGTGAGGGTGTAGCTGGGTGGGTGGGGAGTCAAAGATTTTTGAAAATGTGTGTAATAATAGGTCCAGGGTGGGGTCAACAATTTTTATACTTTGTGAGACAGGGATGTCATTTAGGGTGGGAGGGGGGTGCCACACTTCAAGGTTTGTATTTAAATGGAGGTAGCCTGTTTTAAGTACATTAGGAAGGAGTTACAGTCGGGAACTAACTGGACTATTCTGAGTGAGAAGAGGGGTCGAGAAAACAGGAGTGTTTATTTGTGAAAGGGAGATGTGGGGGTAGATGGAGAGCAAGATGAGGGCATTTTTGTTTGACCATCTAATGTAGATAAACAGTAGCTGTAACATCCACTTCCATTTTGCCCCAATCATTAGAAAGGCGAGAGGAGAGTCCTCATTTTTGTTTGTTTGGTTTTTTCCGTTTGGACTCAAATCATTTCTTCATGTTTCTTCATTTTCATCAGACTACTGCCCCCCTCAGGACGAGTGTCAGAGAATCTGTTGTCTGATTGGACTTTATCTGAATGTTAACTGTAATTGTTACAATACTGTGTGTAGCTTCACTGACTTGAGCTGTAATATCACCTTGTATTCTGGCCGCAGAATAACACCAACTGCAGAAAAGAGCATTTTCTTTCCTTCCTTTTTGTATTTTCTCTAACTTTTTTTTCACGTCCATCTTTTGTGCACAGCTTTTAACAGGGGAGATCGTTTTTGTCTCAGCAGTTCAGATCTGGGTTAATTCATAAGGAAGATGGGGAGAACAGATTGGTTTTTAATCGTGGATTTATCTCTTCCTTACCAAAAAGCCTTAATGTTATTACACGTCAATTCGCAAAAGAAAAACAATTCGGCTTGCCCCTCTATCAATGATGTCTGTATGTTCATGGTGTCACTATCTTGTACTTCAGCCTTGCATTACCATTCTTCACTTTCCTCATTTCCCCTCAGATTTGGGATTTAAGATGTGTTGGACCCAGTTGTTTTTTGTTTTTTTTATTTCTTCAACGTCTCACCTCTTTGACAAGACCAAATAAATACATGACTAATACGCATGACTCCTGTTGTACTGCAGAGTGAAACCAAAACCCCATAACTTCTCTCTGTTCTGCCAGTTTTCAGCCTCATTTGTTAAAAAACTAGATAAATTGGTCAACGATGGCTTGCCCACACAAAAGAAGTAAAACTAAACCTAATGCTGCAGTAGCTCATTGAATAAATTAAGGCCTGCAGGCAAAGAATTATCATCATACACTTAATTAAATTTCAACAAATGAATGAAATCATTTCACATTTTAGTGGTAAGCTCTCATTATTTTATTATGTTTAGCTGTTGGGGGGTTTTCGCTAAACCGAAGAGGTTGTTGATGGGACATTAGAAACTGTGCGTGCTTAGACTAAATCTGCTTTTCTCTCATCTCCCTCGTCTTCTGCCCTTGATTCTCTGAGGACCACGTGTTCACACTGAGACTGCTTTCATTTGATACCTTGGGTTGCTTAAGAGCGCTGAAGAGAGATTGTGTCAGTGGTAACACTTACGAGATGTTAGTCCTTACTTTCTGAAACCTGCTTTCTCAGTGTCACTGTGTCATTTAATTTCTCTTTTTCCCCTCTCTCTCTGGAAAAAAAATGTGATTTCTTAAATGATTTAAAACCTAAAAACCACACCTAGTTTATAAAAAGCAAAAACAGTCTTTCATTTGTCCAATTTGTTTTCAAATGTTGATTAAAAACTGAATTTACATGATGTCTGTCTTCTTTATGCTCCCTGTGCTACGCACACCCACCCCACTGCAGCACAGCTTTATTCAACCACTGAGTGATGACATTCACAGTTAATTATGGAGATGGAGTAGACTGGAGCCATGTCACTTTCATTCAGTCCATGGCATAATTTATCAAGCCCTGTAGTTAATGATAATGTCCAAACGATGGAGCTATTTCACATTGAAAATGCTCCACTGAAGTTATGTAATATGACATATTCTACATTACTCCTCATACTGCAACATATTATTGGTATTAAGGGTATACAAGTACATTTTCTATAGCTTCATACATTTTTCATCTTCAAAAATGTCTTCTTTTTTTTTAGCATTGCAACTCACACACCTTAAAGAAATGTACATTAGTTTTGCAAGCATGAATTCTATATCTTAAAGATCATTTCAGGTGTTAATTTTAAAGTAATACACAGATTAACTTTTCAATTACAAAGTCAGCTGATCATTTCACAAGCAGAGTCCTAACGTATGGAACTCCTTTTCATCGTGTATCCTCCTGAAAGTCTTGCATAACATTTAAAAGAGATGCGAATCATTAAGCTCCTTTTGCGCTTTTTTCCCTTTCCGTGCAGATTAGTTTTCATTGTTAGCTGGACGTCATTTGATTTTAACCTGTGCAAATAATTGAAATTCAAGCTCACTTTCTCGCCCATTAGCACACAAATTTACAGAATTACAAACTGCTTAGGAAGAGCTTACTGCTCTTTCTTGAGCTGGTGCAGCATCTGTGCTTGCTGAAATCAAGTGAAGTTGTTATTCTGGTCTTTACATTTAAGTCCGTCTACATGAGTGCACAGTTTTTATCAGCAGCAATGAATATTGTAAACCGTGTCCACCTGGGACTTACTCAACGGGGAGTTTCTGTGAAGCAGTTACAGAACAGCAACAAATCTCTGACATGATATAATGTCCTGTGTCAGCTCTATACTGTCCATCTCCATCTGCATCGCTGCACCCCACTGCACAAAACCCAGCAGGGCCACTGATGCAACACTCTGCCCCGGTGTTCCCTGAGGGCACAGATAAAACCTCAGCTCTCCCCGGCTGCTGAAGCCACGTCCACCTGAGTGAACATGTAAAACTGCCCCTGCTCCTCTTATACTGCATCAGGACTGCTCCGGCTGCCTAACACGAGACTTATTAGATGATATTAGGAGCCCTCCCCGGGCCTGATGCTGCAGCGAAGATTGTAAATACATCATCTCCCTCTAGTGGTGAATGTAAATCTCCACTGATGGTCATTGTCATTCTGGGCAGGGCCTCCCCATTGATCCTCATTCAGAAAGATAAAACACTGCAGCAATGGGAGAGTGCAACACTGGAGCAGGATGGATGCAGCACTCTGAGTACACTGGGCCAGTTTGCTTTCAGTGAACACGAGTTAAACGTACGTAAGCATCCCATGAGAAGATGGCACAGAGAGGTGCCAGGTTAAAGGTTTTTCACATTTCACACGAGGCATTTTTGACATGTCACCATAGGAAAAGCACAACTGACGGTAATAAAATTAATGATGACTGAATTCCATTTAGCTGCTGCAGTTTCAAGGTCACACTTATTAGCGCGCTCGAATTGAAAGTGTGATTTTCTTGCTATGACAAGTCAAAATGTCAAGTGTGAAAACAAAGGTCTGTCATCACTGTTTCAAAAAGAAACAGACAAACTGCACCAGCAAAGAAGAACAGCAGAACCGCAGACCCCCACAGTACATAGTGGAGAGAGAAACACCATTAATTGACTAATTTAACCCCCCTGTGCAGCACTGCTGCTGATGGTGCTGTAATAATTTAAATGACACAGTTCTTTTTTCTAAAGTGTATTTTTAGACTTCCTGTGTTTAACTCGTCTCTTTTCACAGAAAAGTTAAAGAATAAGACTGTTTATCCACGTCTCCACACTTTCTGACTTCACCAGTCTGTACTTGGGTGAACAAGCATTTACAACCTCTGCTTAAGAAAACACAAGTAACAAGAAGTCCTGCATCGAAAATGTTTCTTAGGTAAAAGTATGTGAGTGTAATCTGGAAAATGCACTTAACGTGTTAAAAGTAAAAGTACTCAATGCAGAAAAATGACTGTGACTGTTCTAACATTATGGATTATATCCCCAGATTAGAAGTACTCATGCATTAATGCAAAAGCGGGATTTTACTGTTGTAGCTGGTTGAGGTGGAGCTCATTTTGATCTATTTTGTATAGAACTGCAACTATAGTATTATTTTAATTATGGAGGAATTTTATGGATTATTTTCAGTATTAATCGATTGATTGTTTGGTTTGTAAAAATTCTTAAAGTAGTGAGAAATGCCATCAACTTCACGTTTGTTTTGTTCAAACAATCCAAACATCGAAAGTATAAAAAATACATTTAAATTGTTAAGAGCGAAAAGCAGCAAATTCTCACATTTCAGACGCTCACTCTACTTTATTTACCTAATTGTTTCAGCTGTACGTGTACATGTTCATATGTTGTGCTTAAAAAATCAGCCAGATAATTGTAGTGAAGTTAAAAGTACTGTATTCCTGTATTAACTGTATTAAAAGTACGTAGCGAAGTTTATAGTAGCATGTGAAAACATTCAAAGTACAAATACCTTAAAATATACTGAAGTGTAGGACAGTTGTAGAAAACACCATTTAAACAGGACTAAATTGTTCAGGCTAGTACTTGGGATTCGGGTCAATGAATTGCTGGTTTTGGTCTTTTCATGGGATCACACATCACCAGATTTGAGCTTTTCAAGCAAATATTCTCAGCCAACACGATTTTCCAAAGAGAGAAATGGACACAGCTGAAATGTGCATGTGTGGTCAGTGTGCGCATGGCTGCATAGATGAGCATACATGTGTGCACTTCAGCGTGTTCAAGCATAAATCAGCACTGCTGACAGGGCCACTTGAGCGGTGCGGAGACAACATTGTTCACATCAGCATACTGTAGATTATTGATGGCCTGACTGACTGACTGACTGACTGTGGACCCTTTCTATCAGTCTCGCGTAATGGAGGAGCAGACACAGCTGCGAATTCGAAGCTAGTCATTTTAAAGAACAGATGCACATGCGTGCAGTAAAGAATGAATGAATGAATCAGTTCATCATGGCTGCCATGTGCCCAACATGTTCCCTCCATCTGCAAACTGCACTGTGGCGTCACAACAATCCCTCCCAAAAAGGAACAGGCCTTGACTGTTCTGGACATTGTAGGTGTTTATTTTCCTGTCACAGCCTACAGCCTGTTTCGTCCCTTTTCTCCCATTCTGTCCCTCTGTGCCCGACTCACTCTCACTTTGCACCCCTCCACACACACCTCTCCCTCTCCCCTTCCCCCTCTCCCTGCCCACCCCGAGTGCGGCTGGCCGCTGGGGCTGGCCTCTCTCTCCCTGTGCCACGTATGTGACCTAAGCTGTGGAGGAGCCAAGCAGGGCTGGGCCACGAGAAAAGCTTTCCATAAGACCAGGCTGAGTCCCTGAAGTCTCTCTCTCTGGACCTTGTTCAGTGAGGAATGAAATGAGGCTGCACATTCTCATTTTCTTCTCTAAACCGCTTGATTTTCACTCAGCGTACTCCACATCTGCATCTGCCACAGACATTAGTGTTCCTTCACTTTTTTTTTTTTAGCTCTCTCCCATCTCCTTTTCCCATCTTTCTGTCCTTTCTTCCACTTCATTTCCCCCTCTCCATATGCGCCCCTCTCTGTTTCACTTTCGCTCTGTCTCTGTGTCAGATTTGCACTTCCTCACAGTATATTGTGTCGCTGTAAAACGCTGTCCTGGCCCCTCACACGTAAGGACAGACTCCTCCTTCGCCCTTACTTAATGTCATTAGCAGGTGGCAGTCTAAAATAGACACACACACACACACACACACACACACACACACACACACACACTGTCACAGAGACAGACATGTTTTTAATCAGGGCTGTTGTCATGTGAGCAGACCACCCTGCAGCAGGGTTGCTCATTGATTTAGGATTTCAAACCTGTGGGTATGAACAGGGGGCTGTTGGGCTTGAAAATGAGTTGCAGGTGCAGACTTGGGGGCAAACAGCAGTGCAAACACACACACATTTAATCATCTGCAGCGTTAACCAACCAGGCTGCAGCCCCCTCCCTTGTTACACTCACTTTCCATAACCCTTATGTACCTCCTCCCACCCCTCTCTCACTAACTCTCCCATCACCACTCTGCCCCTCTATTAAGTTTCAAGCGTCTCTTACTCCCGAACTGAACAACACACACCAAACAGGTCAGACTTACTCTTCTTTTCACTCAAGTGCGTTAGCTGGTTGTTGCTTTCTTATGCCCACATGTCACACAGGTGGCCCGTGGCTGTCTGTGGTGAAATGGTGGAGAGAGTTCCTCATTTTCACAACATAAAAACGCACCCGTGTGTGCAAGCTTATCATCGCCTCAGCTGCTATAGAACTTAAGTCAGTGCACAGTTTTCTGCTGCATTATCTACCTCAAAAACCTGCTTGTTGATACTGCTTAGGATAATCTTGTGGAACAAAGTGAGCATTTGTCTGTGTTATCCCTCCAGTAGAGTAGCCTGGCATGCTCTGACCCCTCCGATCCTCCTGTGGTTAATATGGATGTAATGTGATCAAGGTTTGTAATTCTATGACTACTAACATGGCTGTCAGCAGCTGCAGTCTTGATATTCAGTATTATAGTTAATGTTGGAGGACTATTGTAATGCCTGGGTGTCATCTCAAACCTCAGACGCACAGCTCTTAATTATCTGTTGTTTCCCTTTGCCATGCTTGCTCTAAGTTATCATTGGGCGATGAATCGATATTATCCTTTAATGCCTCTGAGACTAATAGAGTGATAATTTAATCTTCCCATCTTATTTTTCTGTGAATATCCGTTATTCAAATGAATATCTCAAAGCGAGTAATTAAAATTTTAGCTATTAAGTTTTGAAGACATGTTTTGGTGACATGTAAGGCATTACAGTGAAACAGTTTATTGCTTTGAACATTAGTTTGATTATGTCATATGTGGTTTTGCGCACATTTGCCAGGAAATGTATAATCTAATAGAAAACAGTACCAGGAGAATATATTTAATGTTTGAGCTCATCAGCTTCATTGATTTTTAGAAATATCTGCACATCCTGAATTTGATGGCAGCAACGCGTTTCAAGCAAAAACACCTGTTTGGAACATTCCACAGGTAAACAGGTTCATTGGTAACAGGTGAGAGTATCAGATTGAAAGGGGCATCCTGGAAAGCTTCAGTCGTTCACAAGTGAGGATGGAGACGAAGACTGAATTAGAGGAGGGTTTGAGTGTTTGATTAATAAATTACTTAAACAAATGATCAAGTATCAGAACAGTTGAATGAGTTTTCTCTCCGGTTAACCAGCTAATCGTTTCAGCCCTGCTGACCGTCACTGTTTATACTGATATCACAGGCAGTGATATTTATGCCACAGAAGTTGTCATTTCCATACTACATACTTGTCATATTTCAGATATTGCAAAAGACTGTGCACGGTCAACTTGCACTTAGTGGGTTCATGTGGTGTGTTGCCTATATATAAAACCTCTGATGCTGTCAGTGCAAAGCTCTGAATTAAGTGATCCACCAACTGCTGTCCTCCTAACTGGCCGGGCCTCTTGCCTCCACTACGTGACCTGTTGGACTGCACAGGCAGAGTTAATTACTGCAGCCCCCTCTCTGTCAGAGGGTTCAGGCATGAATTATCACCTCTCATGCTCCCTGCGCAGAGCAGTGACACCGTTGTACCCCGTCACTCACGTTGTTTATACTGCTCCGAAGGGCCCTCGCTCGCAGTTTGGAATAACAGGAACAACTTTATAAGCCTGGATCCACCTACAGTGTATATGCCACACGCTGAAACACACCCACACGGACACTCAAAAAGACAGTCGTGGCTGCAGATTCCAAGTGTTTGCCGGTACACGTAATGCAGGATTGGAAGTATTTGTGGCAACCCATTATCCCCTCAGATCAAAAGGGATCTGTGTCTAAGCCATAGATAGTGTACCTGCTCGGGAAAGAGCTCTGTTGTCAACTCCTCTGGGAAAATAGAAGATGGGTGGTCCAGTCTGGCGCTGTGGTGTTATTTCTCACCTTGACCCTGCACCAACCAACTCCACCAGCTCACCCGGCCCATTGTTTCTTCATCTGAAGCAAAATCTGCCTTTCAGGGAAACGCCATATGGCTTATCTATTGTTGGCTGAGAGCGTGTCATATGGCTTTTAGGGAGGGATAACTGTAGATGCTGATAAAGCTGTTGGAAATTAAATATTACGCTGGTGATGAAAGGATTTTGCTCTTGTGAAGCATATGCTGGCTGCTCTTTCATCTTTCTGTTTCATCTCTCTATTCCACAGGACTGGACGGAAAACAGACAGTGGCTCTCCTGGTCCTCCCATTTTATCATTTCCTCACTTCATCCGCCCCCTGCTTGATTGGAGCTCTATTCATATCGCTTTCTGTCCAATTTCATTGTTCAGCCCACTTATTTTTACTTGATCTTTTGCTCACTCTGACTGCTTTTGCTCAGTTTACTCATTCATCACAGGGTAGTTGATAGCTGTGTGTCCTCCTCTGCACCCTCTTCACCCTTAACCCTCGTTCCATCGTTTCCTCTACTATTCACTCCTCTACACCTCGACCAAAGTGCCTCATTCTTTCCCCTGGTCTTCAGTATGTGGTCCAACTTCTTTGTACAGCAGGATGAGGAGGGCCGCATCGGGGTGGCGGGTGCTGGACAAGCTGGGGGTTTGGGTGGAATGAAAGGTGGAAGGGGTCAGAGGAGGACCCACAAGATGAGTGACAGTCAGGAAGGGAAGATCAAGCTGGCCTTCTTCGTGTGTATCATTGGCGTGACCCTGACGGTGCTGGGCATGGGGACAGAGTTTTGGGTGGAGCTGGCCCAACCAAAGAATTTCATCGGCAACCAGACCTGCCAGATGGCCCATTATGGCCTGTGGAAGGGCTGCATCCGCACCCTATGGGTGGCTGACATAGACCCAGAGAGGACAAGCTGTGGCCCCGCTGAACTACCTGGAGGTGAGACCTCTGGCTGGCGTGTCTGTGTGTCTGTGTGAGTTCATGTTCGTCTGTCTGTCTGTTCTCTGTGCTGTCTAGGAGGCGAGCAGGTGAGCTTTCTGGAGGGCATGTGTTTGTTTTGTTTCTCCGACTGTCTGCTCATGTCTGTGTCTCTGTAAACTGAATTGCCCGGCCATGCAAGTGTACCTTGAGGCGGCCTCCACGCAACAGTATGTGCCTCAGTATGAAAGTGAATTAATAGAAAGGGGTCAAATGATGTTTTTGAGAGGTCTCGAGTTGTTGACATCACTGAGGAAAGAAACACTTGCACTTAATCACCACATTTTTCTTGTGAAAACAGAGGGAGCAGGCATAACTAATATGATGTATGCCCTCTGGGAACATGCTTACATCTGTAGGTATTTCATGTGAGCCCATGAAGGACTGAGGAAAGCTATGCCGACAGTCATTTTTCCCCTGTGTACATTCGTATGTATCCACTCTCACCTTGCTAAGGCATAAAGAGAGGATACTTGTGTATGTGAGGCTGCCTGTGCATATATGTATCTAGGTCATCCTACAGATAATGTGCAAATTGAATCATTAAAGAATACGATGCTTGAAAACAGAGCATGAGCAAGACCACAGAGAAGCTGTTTTTAATTCTTATACTATTGTAACAATGCATGCAAGCATGCTGCAATTATACAACAAAATCTTTGTGATTCACAACATTGTCAGTAATGAAGAATTCATGTCAAGTTTTCCCCTGGCTGCATATCTGATTATCTCCTGATGTATGTGCAGTGCAGACATTTGATGAGAGAACTGACCGCGGGTTTATTGTGTTGACGAACATCCATGTTTAGAGTTGTGACAGTTCCCTTCTAAAAACACTTTATTCAACTTGACCATGGTTAGGTTCTCCAGAGTGCGCTGATTATCTGCACAATGACCTATTTCTGTCTGAAAAGCGAGCCTGGAGATGGAGAGAGGCAGGTATTTGAAGACGTGAGATAGAGATTGGCAAGGATTTAGAAGGAGCTGCTCCTGGAATCACTGCCTATCTCAGGGAATCTGCTGAGACACAGCCGAGCTCTGAAGAAACCAAAAATGTCTCCTCATCCAGCAGAGATACACGTGGATCACATACTGTATATGCAATAAATACTGCTCACATGCATCACTTTGAATGATGCGTCAAAACATTGTTTTCCATCCAGTCATCAAGGACTAAAATCCATCTTACCTGGCAAAATGTCCTGTATCTCTGGCTGCTTCTAGCTTATATATCTTTGCCTCTGAGATGGTCTGCTGGCTTGTGAGAGCAGCCAGTATGCTGCTGACAATCTTTCTCACACGTCCTAACACTGTTGGCCCACGCCGCCTGTTGCAGATGGCCGTGGGCTTGTCATGTTTGGACGAAAACAACTGTTTTTGCCATCTCTGCTTCTCTGTTTCAAATCCCTGTTTACATGCCTCTGGCTCCCGTCTCGAGCGAAGTGCGGCCCCGCCAATGCCGTGCCTGTCATGTCAAGACCAACCATCCGTCTTTGCAGCCTGCTGGAGAGGAACATGACAGCTCAATAATTATAGCCTCAGCAGGGGTAGTGAGAGCAAAACCGGTTGACTGTGATAGCATAATGTGCTAAAAAAATCAGTAGGCTGATAAATGGTGTGTATGCTGCAATAAAAATGTTTGCAAATGAGCACAAACATATTTGTGTGTGAAAGAAATGTGTGAGTGTGTGTGCAAGCATGTGGTCATCTTGGACCACAAAATATTCAGTGGGTGAAAGTCATCACTATGCGCCTGTGAAGCCAAGTGGAATCTGACTACTTCACAGTTTTTGTCTAAATATAGAGAGGGGGAAACGAGGATGAGGGACAGACAGGGACTGAGGGAGAGTGTATGTCTAATGCAGTATTAACCAACCCCTCTGCGCTTCCTCCCCCTCTTGACATCTCCTGCTCCCCTCACCTCCTTCTCCATCTGTGGCTCCCCTCTCTCTCTTCCCCTTCACTCACCACCCCTCCATCTGCCCCCCAACTCACTCCTCCTTTCCCCTCTGAGCCTCCATGCATATTTCCTGCACCCCCCCTTCATCATTTACTCACCCCACATATCCTCTTCCCCTCACTCCTTCTCCTTCTGCAGCCACGCCTCTCCATTTCTATCCTCCATCTGCCCCTTTCTCCCTGTCTACCTCTCTCCTTGCTCCCCTCTGCCATCCACCCTCAGTGTTTTGCTGTCTCTCACCCTCTCTGGCGGCACCATATGTGTGATGCCGGGGAGTGTGTGTGTGTGTGTGTGTGTGTGTGTGTGTGTGTGTGTGTGTGTGTGTGTGTGTGTGTGTGTGTGTGTGTGTGTGTGTGGAGCAGTGTGTGTATTCCAGCTAATGCTCGACACTTGGATATAAATAGGAATAATGCCTGGAAGGACAGGGTGCATGGATGCATAGGAGGCACATAACAGAAGACCAGCAGCCATCCATAGGAGTGTGTGCATGTGTGTGCGCATGTGTGTGTGTACATGTGTCTGATCTCTTTGTGTGATCTTTTTCCTTTACCCACAGAATCCAACTGCACCTACTTCAAATTCTTCACCTCTGGGGAGAACGCAGTCATATTCAAGAAGACAACCAACAAGAGTGAGATGTTATACTTTCCCCTGCTATTTTTGTTCTACATACAGATACACACCAACAGTCACAGCACAGCTACTATCAATAAAGACGTTCACTGGGGTGCTCAGAGGACCATGCTGGTGGTTTTTGCATGTTTCAGCCCATTAACTTCTGCTGCCACCCATTTTCCAAAGCAAATCATAAGCTATCAGACTGATTAATGTGTTTACCTTACTGTCCAGGCAGCCGCTGGCTTCAGCGCAGTTTCAAGTTCAGCGGACTGAGGCTTGATACTTTCATCACAGTGGGCAAAAAAGTTTAGCGTTTGGCGAAAAGTTCAGAAAACTTCCTTGATGCGTTCAAAGTCATTTGATATATCGAGGACATGAGAGTGAATTACAATCAGATGGTGTGCTGTTTGAATATAAAACTTTCAAAGTATACACTAAGCAAACACTGATGTAATCACATGGCCAATGGGATGCTGTGTGTAGGCAAGCTAGCAGTGTAGCTAGATGGATAGCAACGTCAGCCTTGAATATCTAAATAACTACTGGATGGATTGCCTTGAAATTTTGTACAGATATTAATGCTTCTTACATGATGTATCATAATAACTTTGGCGACCCCTTGAGGTTGACATTTGTGGTTTTGAGTTGAATATTTCTTGGATTGCCATGAAGTTTGGTGCTCTCATTCCCCACAGGATGAATAGTAATCACTTTGCAATGCCTTAAAATTTCATCAAGCACCATCATCAATCAGCATTTTTATCTGTTAAGTCTAAATATGTGCGACATTATGACATTCCCATCTGGACTTTATGTTTAGTGCTAATGAGAAAATGTTATCATGCTAACATGATAAACTAAGACGTGGGCATGGTAAATATTCTACCTGCTAAACATTAGCATGTTAGTTTTGTCAACGTGAGCGTGTTAGCATGTGCGTGTGTGTGTGCGTGTGTGTGTGTGCAGCCTCACGGAGCTCCTGGCGTGACTTCAGACTCTTCAGTCTTGTTTGTCTGAAAGTGGATGTTGTTTGGCTGAATTTCCACCAAGAAGAAATATCCTTCCAAACATGCTGTGGTGCCAACTGCATTAACAAAATAAGAAAATGAACAAAGTGTTCAGTGCGATGATTGGGTCATGTCAAGCAAGTTTTAAGTCTCTGCAGGTTTGTTTTAAAGTCTTTTGGGCACACACGGACAACCAGTGGCTGCCATGGATCATTAGGAAAAACGCATTAATCAATTGAAGTGTGAAGTGTTGCTGGACAAAAACAAAACTGCTGATGGTCTTTTTAGGTTGATTTGAATTATTATCTATCTCACCTCCTTTTTGGCCTCCCCTCACTCCCAGTAACAAAGCCCATTCATAAAGCTTGTATCTGATGTGCTTTAATTAATAGAATAAAAACTGGCACTGGCTGTTGAGAGATGTTGATCAGCTTTATGAGTTGCACCTGCTCAGGTGTTTAATGCCAGTAAAATCTGTTTTAAACAGAGCCAGTATGGGAGGTGGCACATTTCACACCATGTTTGTATTTTCACATTTCAGTCATGAAATACATTCGTAGTAATCCCAGTAGAACTTTGTGAAGTGATGCAATGTTTGATTCTATGAACCGGCCACACAAAGTATTTCAACTCCAACTTTAAACATTTATTTTCACAAATTCTCACACACGCACCTTTGCTCTCAGCTCCCGCCTCTCTTTGAATTTCTCTCTTCTCTCCCTCACAGATCTGAATCTAGCAGCAGCCATCTTGGCCCTTTTGAGTCTGACCATGATGGTGATGGGCTCCATCTGTATCGCCATGTCCCTCAGTAAAGGAGTACCCTTCTTTCTCAAGCCCGCCTCCTTCTCTTTCATCCTATCAGGTGGGAGCTCACAAAGATTTGTTACCGGTTCACATGGTATTGCAATAACTCAAACTGACTGATTTGGTGAGATAATGTCATTTTTTTAACCTGTTCAGGTATACTGGTCCTGCTCTCTGTGCTGATATTCCACCAGTCCGTGCAGGCCATGCTGTCCACTGACCACTCCATACCTTTACACCACGAGCTGTCCTGGTCCGTGGCCTGCGTGGGCTCGGCGGGAGCCATTCTTATTCTCGGAGGTTCCCTCTTCATCATCCTCTCCCTTCCTTTCAGCCCCTGGCAGAAATGCCTGCCACACAAGAATAGCGCCACCTAGCGCTCGAATGCTAAAACATGCGTACAGTATTCTTGACGCCTTGTTTGAGAGCAAGTGGAGAAGTCCTTTTCCTGGCGGTGACTTTGCTTGTTCTTGTCAAAAAAGTCATAGGTCTTAATCAAATGTCTGAAGAGAAGTCAGGAACACATAAGTGAGGCCTCCAGAATATTTTTTTTCAAGTAGAAAATAGATGGAAGGAGCAACAGGGCTACTGCTGACTGTTTCATTTTTAGCTCTGTGTTAATAAATCTCGTCTTTCAACCAGCATAAGCAGAATAAATAAAAACTTTTTTAATCCTAGGACACTCTGGTATATCAAAACTTGTTTTCTGATAATGCTAACGATCAGAATGGAGGATTATCTTACTTGTCATATCTGCTACATGTTGCCTTACGAACTGTCAAGTCGATGAGTGTCCTTAATATTTTAGCCCTTGAAGCTTTTTAACACTTAATCCTTGATTTTAAAAAAAGGCTTTAGTTGTCATTATTTATTACTTATGTGTGTTTTACAACTATTGGGTGAATGCTGCTTCAGTGATGAATGTATGTTGAATGACATCAATTGTGAGAAGCGATTCAAATACCGTTTTGTATATCAGAGAATTGAACGGACTCACTTTATAAGCTCAACTTTGTACATAAATGGAATGAATGTGTTTATATTTTATGAATGGTCAGTGTTTGTTGTGTTGTCTTCAGTCACTTTCCAATCTGTGTGCAGCAAATATATATTTGTTATAGGAAGCTCACCTTACCTCTCTACCAGGAAATGCTATTTTACACAATATATGCTGTGCTCATTTCTACTCATATATATGTACAGTATGTGGTGCCAGTTTTGCTTATCATTAAAGGGATTTGACATAAAATAACTGCCTCACTTTTGTTTGCTGACATGACACCCTGTCTGCTTGTCCAACTTGACATTCACCCATTTTCACCCCTTCACATCGTGACTCCTAACCTCTCTGCCAAACATCCCCCTCCCCCAAACTGGCTCCTCTATAATTAGGCCAGAGCTCATCGTAATGCATTTCACTGCAGAGGTTCGGAAACCTTATCCTTGAATTTCAACTATGTACCCCCCGGCCTATCCTCATACCTCTGTACCCTCTCCTCTGCTTCTCCACCCCTGACCTCAGTGCATCACTTTCTCTGATGTCTCCAGGGTAGTCCGGCAGCCACTACTCCCCCACCCTCCTCCAACCCCCCCTGCCCATCCATCCACACACATGCACACACACACTGAAAGACAGACTGTCCAGATCCGAGATGTCCCAATAACTACTCTAACACCTGGCCCGCTGGGGAGTGAGTGGCATCCAGACAGTCCCACACACTGACATGCTCACCTGCACGCACACACACACACACACACACACACACACACACACACACACACACACACACACACACACACACACACACACACACACACACACACACACACACACACACACTATCACACATGCTTTTAACTCCGGGTGGGCAGAAACTCAATCCACATGACAAACTATCCTGGTTGTATATATAGCTGTTAATAGTCCTACTGAGACAGTGTGACAAGTGGTACGCAATCACTGGCTGTATGTTTGTAAATGGAAATGGGCTTCCAAGAATTCTTGATAGAGGACCTGCAGATTGAAGGTGGAAACTCCCAGAAGAGACAAATATCAACAGTTATTATTGATATATTGCCAAAATATGAACGGCCACATATTTTGATATAAGCTGTCTGATAAGGAATGGTGCCGGTGTAGTAGATGACATAAGTTTGCCTTGGCAGCCTCTCATCCTTCCTCCTTCAGTCTTTCATCGCTGCATCACTGTGACTATAACCAGACTGCAGTAGGTATGATAATAGGAGGGGAAGGCTATCCAGATAACTAATCTTCAGGGTTCAGGAGCACTGCTAGGAATCTCAAGCCCCTTGTCAAGGATGTAACACTGCCTCTCTCTGCCTTAAGTATCATCTCTTGCCTCTGAAGGGACTCATCCAGCTTGATCCTCTCTGGAAGAATTCCCACTTTATTCTCTACCACGCCTCTGAGGTCAAGCAGAACCTGCCCAGTGGGCCAGAAGGGACCAGAGCAGACTTGAGAGCATTTCACAATTGTCCATGCAAAGAAATGCATGAGGCACCAGATGGGCCCATCAAATAGTGGACTCAGGTAGGGCAACGTTCACAGAAGTATACTGCATTAACTTTCAGCTGCTTATCTCATTATCTTCTTTGTCAAATACCACCCATCTGTCCCGATGCATATATTTGCAAATATTATGAGCCTCGGGTCTGACAGGGAAGGTCGAAGTCTTTTTAGGAGCACAATCCGCCCAAGATTAGCTAAGAGACCTTGAGCTTGAGTAACTACTAAGAGCAATGTTTGCTCACTAATGATGAACAGTTTGTGTGCTATATCTCAGAGGTAGAAAGTAACTAAGAACATTTATTCTATTTTAAATGATTAATACTGCTTTGTGCTTCTACTGTATTGTACTTTTTATGCCACAGCATTTATAGCTTTAGTTCCTGTTCAGTTCAAGATTTTTCACAGAAAATATCAGCTTATAACATGTGGTACATTTTAATGGATTAAATTGCACAGCAGTATATAGAGTGGTTATAAGTGGATTCACCTGGTTCAGCTATAACTACTACTATAACTAGTATTAGTAGTATAACTATAACTATAATTTTGCTTACATGTGGGTAAATGCATCATATATGGGAATCATTTAATAATATGACTCTCACAGTGGGTATTCTTCAGTTCCTAACATCTTACTTTAATTATACTTTGTTGCAAATCCATCTTTTATTTTCAGATCTAAGATGTCTAAAAGTATATCTATACTCATTCTCCCTCTTTCAGATAATCCAGATTCTGTGTAAATATTGTTAATTTCCAGTGTTTAATGACCTGACACAAGAGATCTCCTGCCTCACTGTAAAGTCTCCTCTTCGTATTTGAGCTCTGGACATTTCAAGTTTCCATATCACACTTGTTTGAGCTGCATATTGGACCGTGTGTTTCTACAAAATCATACATGTCTGAAATCAGATGTGAAGGTGAGCAGAGATTACATGAAATTTCAATGCAGGACTTGTGTGAGTGTTTTTTAATAGTGTTGTATTATTGCTACTTTCACCTAATCTGACAATAACAGTTTTGTTTTTGGAGGCAAGCTGTGGCTCCTTTCAAATTGATATGGTGAATTTGTGAGCAGAGAGCTGCTTAGCATCAGCAGGTATAGAGCAACATTATTCATTTGGAGTTGTGTTTGTGGCCACTTGGTGAACATGAGTCCAATATTCACTGTCTTTTAGCTCTACTTTGATCTCTACCAACTCCTGAGGGATATATCTGGCTCATAAATGCTCTGTGTTCATCAGTTAGTTTCTGACTGTATCTGCCTGCTGTTTGGTGCAGAGGGGGTAATTTACAGCAGATTTTTTTTTTCTTTTTTTTTTTTTAGCCTTTTCCACTTAAAACAGCTGCCTGCTGAGGATGAAAACAATGCTACAAGAGCAGTGAGACTGAACGAAGACATTAAAGGCAGACAGCTAAACAATGAGCTGAAACTCACTATAAGGCTCCTTAAATATAAGTGGAGCAGCAGATTCAAGTGATAATTCTCTCTATGTACATCACTATGAGCGTCTCTTTCCTCGTAGCCTCATTGTTTTCACATTGGCAGATATATAAAAATATTGATTATAGCCACTGTAAAGGAACAAAGAACTTTAACTTTTTTGTTGATTTTGGCGGCCCCTGTGGACAAAAAAGGTAGTGTTCGCCTCGTAGAGATCTTGATCTGACAGTGCTTACATTTGTTTTGGAAGCGAGCAAAAGAAATTCTCAAATTATTTTTGACGCTATTTTTCCTTTTTTAAACACAGCTGAATGCAGGATGCATAGTGATGAGGTAATCTGTTTGTGGCTATTTAAGATTAATAACTGCAATATAAGAATCATGAAACAACGTAGACTTAGTTTTAGTTCCGTTCATGGACCTAGTTACATATAAGCAAACAACTAACACATTTGGTACGGAAGCCCTAAAAGGCCATGGATCAACATGGGTTGGTTTGACATCCTACCTCACTGGAAAATTAACTTGTTATAACAATAAAACGGTGGAATATTATCCCGTTATAACGATAAAACGGTGGAATATTATGTCGTTACAACGATAAAACGGTGGAATATTATGTCGTTATAACGATAAAACGGTGGAATATTATGTCGTTATAACGATAAAACGGTGGAATATTATCTCGTTATCACGGTAAAACGGAGCGAAAAAATATGTGGATCCATGACCTTTCAGGGCTTCCGTACATTTGGTGATCAGTAACGTCATAGAAAGTCTTCCTAAAGAGACTAGCGTACTACTCAATGAGAAACACATAGTCAGCCGGTCTGATCTAAATTATTTTGTCTGGTTTCGGGGAGTAAGACCTGGTGGCAGACATTAAGAATAACTATACAGAAATAGCCAATCTTCTTGCTGATGTTCTTGTTTGCTTATGTGGGTCATAAAGAGGGATCATTATTAAAGTGAAACTCTTTCATAACCTGTCCTTGTAGTCCTTTTAGGTAAAAGGATCTGAATACTTTTCCCCCGCTGTCAGCCTGTCTATCAATTCTCTTGAAGGAAACTCAAGCACAGCTATCCCACCTCCTCTCTTAGGAAACAGAAACAAAAGACAGCAGCCTGTGAATATGTCTGTTATTGTTTTTTTTTTATAAACTTCGTGCAATACAGTGTTTTAAGTTTATCACACATTTAGATAAACCATAATCATTTGTCTAGATATATCTATTCTCAACTACATACTATTCATATTGCCCACATAAATGCTATCTGTGTGCAGTTTTGTCACATTATTCTTTTTCTGAAATAAAATCAAAGAAATGAAAACGTATAGAATCTGGAAGCTTCTGGTTTTGTTTTGTTTCTTCATTATATCATGTAGCGCTGCGTCCACGGTTTCAACCCAGATCTTGGGATCGTTTAGAAGAGAGAGTGGGCGGTGGGTGGGGGCAGTTACAAGTGTTTACATTCTCATCAACATAAACAGGTCAGAGTTCAGACTCCGGAGTCAGCGGTCACAGGGGAAGCACAGTGAAAAGAATCTTTGGGGATGTTAAGATGTCTCTGTGGTGAATCTGTTATTGGGGTGATAAAGAAGGGGACACTGATCCTGTGACCAAATATGGGCAGGGGTCAGGGGCGAGTATGGCGGCGCACGGTTGGCGGATGAAACCACCCAGCCAGAGTCCAGGAAGGGTGCCAGGAACAAAACACTTCAGCCAAACCTGCCCAAAATGCATACCCAGTTTGAACAGTGGTCCCGAAAAAACATATCTATAGACTTTACAAATATATGTATGCATAATTACAATGTACATGAATCTTTTCAAAAGTTTTTCTCCATAGTGTTTTTTAAACCCTCTCAACCCACATATACACATTGTATTTTTTTGCCACTGAAAATGATGAGTTGCATGTCTCACTTTGGGACTCTTCATAGAAAAAATGATTAGGTTTTTTGTTTTTCTGCTCAGGCAGGAACCTTTACCTGAATCTGTACAAATGTATTATTCTATGTCTCTTTTTTCTGCTTCCTCCAGTCAGAGGTTTCTGTTAATGCCCAAGAACAAACATCTTCAACACGACTATAGCTACAAGTACTACTGTTAACACTGATTAGAATGGAAATAAGACTAACAGAGGCCCATAGAAAACTCAGACTCATAATAACAATGAATTTGGACGGTTGTCTCAGTCACTCACATTATTGTTGCATTTCTTTCATCAATATTGGAAGACAATTTACAGTATTCAAATCTGACTTCGTGTTATAAATGAAAATTATATATTATGGGGGCTAAAAAAAATAATACAGGCCCTCACTCCCACATATTGTGCACACTCATGCTTGACACTTTGACACAGTTACACACAGCTCACTGACAGTCCCAGTGGCTCTGCATGGAAGAATTTCACAGTAAAAGTCATCGAGATCAAAAATTAGAGTGAAAATTACACGGAAATTAAATTTTCATTCCAAATTATAGTGTTTGCAAATACAGCTAGCCTGTAATAACGCTAAGAATAATCACAACAACAATTTTACATTAATGATGATCTAGTTAAATTAGCAGTAATATTGCACAAAAAATATGTGAAACATTTTCATAATAGCCCAAGGTTAATTGCGTTTGATCATTAACAAAATAAATCATTTCTAGCACATTAAAATATCAAAATAGTTTTATTGTGAAAGTTCATTGTTGTTGTTATTATCACTCTGTTATTACTCATTTTCTTTTTGCTCTCTGTGAGATTGAGTAGACTAAATAACAGTGAACATGGAGGGAGAGATTTAGCATTTCACCTGTCTGTCTGTCTGTCTGTCTGTCTGTCTGTCTGTCTGTCTGTCTGTCTGTCTGTCTGTCTGTTTCCTGCTGAGCTACACAAACACAGAGCTCCTCTCTAGCTTCCCTCCCTCATCACTAACCGTCCTCTTTCTCTCCCTTCCTTCTCGCCTCCCCCTCTCGTACCCTCTCTCTACACAGGTGTTGTCTTCCTATTGAGGGTGTTAGAGTTGCTCTCCCTGTCTCCCTTCAGCCTGTCCAGAGTCCCCATCCCCCGCTCCCTGTCTACCGTGGACGAGGTGAAGGGTGGAGGACCCGAGCCCACCGAGTTGGGCATGGGCGTGTTGGAGTTGGAAGAATTGGAAGGGTTGTGGGACTTAAGTGAGGGAAGTGTACCACTCATCATAACCCCTCCACCTCCACCTCCATCTTTTGGGAAGCAGTTGTGGAGCTGGTAGAGCGTGGCCCTGTCCACCGTTCCATACATGGGCGGCAAACCCCCCAGTTTGGGGTCACGGGACAACGTGTAGAGGGAGATGTCACCTCCAGCCAGGGCCGTGTGCGAGCGAGAGTGGGGGTTCGGTAAAGTGGACACTGAGATGGGGCCCTGGGAAAGCAGCGCAGAGGGGGGCATGCCAAAGTTCTTGCCCCCACCTCCACCTACAGGTGAGGGGTCTCGGGAGCGGGAGGGGTCAGTGGAACGGGAAGAGGAGCGGGAGCGGCGGCGGAAGCGATAGCTGGGCAGGCGGAGCATGGCGTGCGTGGTGCTCTTGAAAATGTCGGTGCGTGAGCGGCAGCGCAGCTCCTTGTTCTTCTCGATGTAGATGTTGACAGCCAGGACCCCCACCATCTCGGCCATGATGAAGGACAGGCCTCCAAAGTAAAAGGACCAACCATAGGAGTACTGCCACTTCTTATCCTCGTCCTTCTTAGGAGAGATGTCGCCCAGTGCAGCCGAGATGTACACGATCACACCAATTATGTTACTCAGACCTGAGACAGCACAGAAATACGGTATTTACAAAAGAGCTGCAGGGGCTCAGACAGAACAACTTACAGTGCTAATAAACACATTCGTCTGACATGATGATTTGTGACATTCTCAATAAAGACAACTGGCAAGATGAGGGTCGAACGTAAAAACCTCTATTAAACTGACAGCGTATCTACACACAACAAGACAGTCTCAAACAAAGCATAAAAACTGTTAGGGCAAGTAATATTCTCCAGACCATCTCTCTCTCTCTCTCACTCTCTCTCACACACACACACACACACACACACGCACACACACACACACGCACATGCATACGCACACATGCACACATGCACATACACTACTCTTAAATTACCTGCAGCCACAAAGAGAATTCCTGCCCCCAGGATGATGTTCCTTTTGCTCTTATAGAAACGACTAGCAGCGATGCAAACTCCTCCCATCAGCAGCAGGATGGCACTAAGGATTGGGAAGATGTTGGAAGCCCTGACTACCCCTAAACGGAGGAGAGAATAATGGTGAATATCAAATACTAGAAAGGACTATAAACAAGTGGGAAATGATACTGGACTTCCGTGATAGTATCTGAATTGACTTGAGTTATAATCTTTCATCTTTGTAAGAAATCAAACCATGTTTTTGATACTATTTATGGTTGCCTTTCTCTCAGCAAGAGCCATTCAAGATATTTACATTCTCTCTAAGTAGTTTTTATTGTTAGTGGTGGAGTCTGCCATTCCCACAGTGGACCTACGCTTGAGAGATTCACAGGAAATGATGTATGCATGTAATCCAGTGTTACTGTTAACTGTTCACAGCCATAACGGGGATGTAGTAAGCTGCTGCTAATGCAAACTGAGCTTGTCCTACAGATGTTAGTTAACATTAAAAAGATTCAACGGTCAAACTACCGCCACCGTGCACAGCATGACCTCAGATTGTGGTATTTCTGATTGAGTAGATCCTCAATGAGTGTTGACTGTAGTATCAGACTGTGCTTGCTGACCACAGGTGTCACCAAGTTAAACAACTATTTTACTACTTAACACAGGTTTGGACAATGCAAGGCGTAGGCAGAATGACAGTCACAGAGACACTGAAAACAGTGAAAGCTGTTCCATTAAAAATATACACATAACATTCAGTGAGGAAATTAATTACTCAGTTCTAGGCACATGATTGAATCAAACCCTTCCCATGTGGCCTTCAGTGTTTTCAGTGGGTCTGCCAGCCATGCACACACACACACACCCACACACACACACACCCACACACACATTAACACTCCATCTAGGACAACTAGGCCACGGGAGAGAAAATGCCACCTAAATGCCAGCAAAATGCCTCTGCAACATTGTAAACAGAACACAAGCTTTTCTTTATGTATGCACGGGCACACAGCATACCGTAGCATATCACAGAGCACAAAGATATCACTGCAGGGCATTAGTTCGAACTAGGGCACCCCATCTCCCCTGATTTTCTGCACACATTGTCACATGTTTATTTCTTGCAGAGAGAGTCTTCTGAGGAGTGAGCAATAAAAACACCAAGTTTAAAAAGTAATGAAAGGTAATTATACAAGGTATTTTTTTTCTTAACTCTGGGCTTCTCTCTCATTCACCATCCATGCCTAGTAATGCTGTGTTGACTTACGTAGGACGTACTCTGCCCCATCATGGTCAAAGTCTGCATCTTCTGGGAAGTGGTTTATCTGAGAACACACTCCTCGCTTTACTCCTGAGATATGAGAGAAGAAACAGAGGGTGACCAGACACAATGAAAGACAGGAACTCAGAGCTGTAGCCTTAAGAAAAGACAACAGCAAACATCCTCCTGAGGGACAAACTGACTGGCAGCTGAACACAGTCATATATTTGTTAGAAAATCTCTTTTTTGAATCCAGGCATATGTGCCAGATGATAAACTTCAACATATTGATAAGAACACCGAAAGGTTAATTCTTCTGAATGCAAGTTAGTAACAGCACATACATACAGTACACACACACGTAAATACATACAAATATGCAGACACAGGCAGACAGATAACTACCCGCCGGGGTCCTGCATGTGGACAGACAGACGGACGGAGGGATGCACGCACGATGATGACAGCACACCACTGTTGCTGATGGGTGGATTGTGAGAAAGATGGATGGAAGTGATGGAATGAAGAGACACAGACGGAGGGAGAGACGGACAGATGTGGGGTGAGCTGGTCTCTTTCTCACAGCTCTTATAGTTCCACAGGTTGGTCTGAAAAGAAACAGATGGAGGCACAAAGGAGCGGCACATCAGTTGAGCCACACGGATCAGTGTTATCCTCCTCAGACACAGACTCGACAGACTTCAGACTGTTTCAGGTGGCGCTGATATATTCAAGGCTTTTAGACATTAGTGTCGGTATTTTTGACAAATCTCCTCCAGTTTCTAAAAGCACAAGTTTGGTGAAGGACTGATGACTGATTCTATGAATGACAAACTGCATCTGGAACATTGCATCTCAACCAGCTGCTCATGACAGGACATTATTAAAATGATACAAAGAGGCCACATTATCTGGTTTTCTGTGTTATCCTAAACTTTATATAAAAATTTAATAAAGAATAAAAATGAAAAATAACAAAAACATGAGCACCAAGCAGTTGTGTCAAGCAGAGTGTGCATCAAAAATAGTTAGCAAGTGAGCAGAGAAGTAAAAACTCTTACAAGTACTAGGATAATGCTTTAAGTGAATATCTAAAAGCAATGGCAAAACAATTAAAATAGTTGGATAAAGTTTAACTAGATAAATAGTTGAGCAGCTAAAACTAATGGATGAATAGGTCAGCTTCTTCCACTCAAGAGCCAGTGCAAATGTGAATTTAACCAAACTGACCTCAGCATTAAGAGTTCAGTTGCATCGACAACAATATCCACTTTTAAATAATGAATAGCATATAGCAATAGCATGGGTGCTTCTGACAGATACATGAGGGCAGGTTTGACAAAAAAAGGTTGGGAACTATATGAACAAAAAAAATTTCACAAATTAGTGATCATTGACAGATAATTCAGTACAACCCCACGTTCAGTAAACCTGCAGAAAGGCTAGAGAGGAGGACAGGACACAGCTCTATCCACAGCATAATGTGCCACCCACCCACGGGCATAAATCTTTTAGAGCTAGCATGTCCTGCATTTCCACTCCAGCTACACCTCACTGCATCACTGCACGACTACTGAGCATCTATCTTGGCTCAATACTCCACAGACATCAAGGATACTTGACCTCCAAGCCATGCCAAGACACTGTCAGCTTTACCGCACCACGATGTGAGAGAAAAAGACTGAAAGAGAGGAAGCTACAAGGAGAGGAAGAAACCAGTGAAAGATTAAATATAATGTTTGGGGGAGTGAGACAGAGGGATAGCAAGTGGAGAAACTGAAAGAGTGAGGCAATGGAGGGAGTGGGTGGGGGTGCACTGCAGCAGTGCTGCAAGGGCTAGAGCTTATCTCTAATTGGCTGCTTTGCTATCAGGAAGCTTGGAGATGAGGACAAATTAGCTTTGTACAATGACCAAGCCCAGGATGGGCCGGGAATGCTTTATAAGGAGAGCCAAGAGGTTTTCCTGGAGACAGAAGTCGGAATATGAGCAAAGGCACAGATCGCTAACTCACACCACCCCTTTGGCTGTAGCTGCCTCACTGTTAACTCCATCCCAGCTTTTACTGTTGAGTGTCAGCCAGGCAGTGTAATGTATAATGAATTAGCAGCTTGTGTTGCAGTGACAAACTGAAGATTGAGAGATGGCCTGTGCCAGTTTCTGTTGCCTCCATCACTTGGAGTGAGAAGACGATGTGTGTCAGGGTGAAAGTGGGCCTTTTGTTTCAGCCCTTGAATTAAATTACTGCAGCCTGAATCAAACACAATGATTAATGGATTATTTTGAGTGAGGGTTACGCTTCAGTATCATGTAATTACACTGCAATTATGCAAAATTGTTTTCTTGTCACTATAGCACGGTCTAACAAATACGAAGGGGATGTGTGTTGATGCTATTAAAGATTACTGACATCACAGAGGCTCCTAAAGTCAAGTGAAAGACTGACACTGCTGAACTTCTGCTGCACAATTAAAAAACAAACACATAGTGAAAAATGTGTTTCCACTTTGTAAAAGCTTTGGCATCACCAAGAGATAAAGGTTTTGATTCCACGGTAATAAGCTGAGTTTAGCTGGAGCTGATAAATTGAGTTGGAGTTGTCACTACCTCCAGCATTCAGTGCCAGCCACTTGGAGAGTGTTAGTTAAAATCACAGCAAAGGCAAAAAGAGCTTGCAATTGAATTGTCTTCCACAAGACTGGGCCAATATATTGCTAACGTTATAGCGAGCCAGTTGCAAAAGACTTGCAGAGAAAGTGCAGCCAAAATTTATGCTAACTTGACAATTGTGAGTACTAATAACAGCAATGTTCATAGTTTTCATTCATTATGATAAAGTTCAGTGTTTTCTTACGTGTGAATGAAACATGAGGTAGTTGGATACTTTAGCATGCAAACTCCCAGAGCTGAGATACTCTCGCTCAGCAGCTAACCCAGTAGCACAGCATACTCCCACACCAGTGTGCAGTAACTGCCCTGCCGGGTCATCGATTCAGACTGAAAGACCGGACCACAAGAAGATCTAGTCTGACTAGATTTTGATTCACATCAAATGCTAAATGGTTGGAAAGTAAACAGAGCTGTGTTGCCATATATCAGCTATATATCAACTTTTTATTGCATGGATCCAGATCAGTACAAATCCCACCCATAGACCCAAAATGTCCCCCACAACTTCTTCTTTACCTTCCAGGCAGCATATCCTCCACAGTCCGGAGTGGGTGAGTGCGCCAGGATCCTTCTTGTCCTTGTTATGGGGGTCATCCTGGGTGACGTTGGCTGTGCTGTTGCAGATGAGGGCACGGGAGTACA
This sequence comes from Chaetodon trifascialis, assembly GCF_039877785.1. Classification (NCBI taxonomy): domain Eukaryota; kingdom Metazoa; phylum Chordata; class Actinopteri; order Chaetodontiformes; family Chaetodontidae; genus Chaetodon; species Chaetodon trifascialis. The sequence goes on along the minus strand of NC_092062.1, from coordinate 20,408,151 downwards.
GCCAGTAGTCCGTCCCTATTGCCACCGTCATCAGGCCGAAGGCAGCGAATGCCCCCACGGTGGTGAGGAGGATCTGGATCCCCTTCTCACACACCATGCCTTAAGAGAGAAAAGATAGGAGGAGGATGAAGGGAGAAAGAAGAAGAAAAGGATGGATGTTAGGAGTGCAAAAAGGAGCAAACTAGTGTTCATTGTGGAGTTCAAGAGCAAGAAAGAATGAGCTAAACCAAGCAGGAGTACAATCATACACAAAGTGCGGTTTATTTAAAAAGATGAGAGATGATGGGCAAGAGGAGGTGAGGGGCGCTGGTGGGAGGCAGAGAGGGAGGTGATGAGAAAAGACAAGACTGAGGACAAGGTGGATGTGGGAGGTGCATAAGTGCTTATGATGTGTCCTTGGAGGAGAGTTGGATGACTCTGCTGACTCCGCTTAACAAGACAGAATTGATGTGAAACACAACAGATCACACCCTCCCAATCTCTGTGTACTCCATATTCATGACCCTGACAACGTTCTCCCCCTCAGCCAAGGTGGAGATGAATGCGCGCACACACACATGCACACACACAGCAGATCTAATATGACATCACCTTGCAACCGTGCAGTCTCTATTAGGAAGTCAGTGCGGTTGAATCTTTTCCATACAAACGTGCATATTTGCTCTCACACAAATAGCATCACATAAATCACTTGCAGTCCGTCTCACTGACCCATGCATGTGTGAGAGGCAATAAAGTTGCCTCAGTGGCCTGTAAATCTACCGTGATGGAGTTTCCCCTTTCATGCTGATGATACCGAGAAAGATTAGACAAGACTGAAGCAAAGTCTCAGAAAGTTAAGACTTACCTGACGGCGAGTTTCTATCCTTCGACTCAATTTTGAAATCTTTCTTTTCCTCGTCAGTGAAGAACGTGCTGTCCCCTCAATCCGGACAGCATCCATCGACTGTTCTCACCCGCTCCCCTCTCTCCTTGTTTTCTCTCTTTTGCCTCTTTCTCTTGCTCTCTGTCTCGCTTTCTTTCTTTCTCACTGGAAAGCTGTTGCTGGTGGAGGTTGTGGCTTGGACGGCTGTCCCACTCTCCGTCCGTCCACTGCTAGCAGAAAACTTGCACCATGGTCTCAGCTCTGCTGCTGCTGCTGCTGCTGCTGCTGCTGCACATAAACTGGGCAAAAAACAGGGGGATTTTAGACTTTATTAGTTTATTTAACATTATTAGGCGATGCCAGATGGAATGAAAGAAAGCATAATGACAAAAAAAATAAAAATAACAACACAGATTGAATATTTTCTTTCCAAATAGTTTAAATAGTCTAGTATATAATTAGAAGTATAATCATTCCGTCATTAAATAAAGCAGTGAATCCTCACAACTGAGAACCTGGAACTGAGAGATTTTCATTTTTATTTTTAGCCATGCTAGCAACATGTCTCAGTGTCGTTGTCAATGTCCCCCCATTTTATCCCCTCACTTCAGTGATCCTCTGACTTTTCATATGGCGCCATCATCAGGTCAATATTTGCTTTTATTTTGACTAAACACTGATTATAAACCAGGGGTGGGGAACATCCAGTCTGTGAAACTGTTTGATTGGGCCAGTTTTTAAAAAAAAGCAACCACTTTTTTCAGCGACAAAGAAAATAACATGAAATCGTAGATTAAAACGTTGTTCCGAGGGGTCCCTGAACACAACACATGTAGCCAGCATGTTTACGTTACTTTGCGTGGAGACGCTCACAGTGATAAAAAAGCTAGTCATGAGCATGTCACAGCTAGAAACATGCTCAGCTGGATGAGCTGTGAGCGCAGATGCTCTTGTATTAAGTTCATGCTCTTGGGTGGCGTCTGAGTGCCCAACAGTAGCTCTCACAAGACGATAGAAACAGTTTAATGCAGGCAGGTTTCGTAATGAGTGAGCTAACAGCTAAGAAGCTGCACCTCATCTAGAAGGAGAACGTGTGTCTTGTTGCTGCTGCAGGGCTGCTAACGCAGGACAAAGTCAAGCTGTCAGTTTGACTGGAATAAATCACAGAGATGAAGAGAAAACCTGACGTGGAAACTCAGTGAGAGCAAGTGTCTGTGTGATTTGGCCTACATGGTGGACCTCTCAGAGCTGAACCTCAAGCTCCAGCCAGCTCCTCAGCTCTCTGCCATGAAATCATTTGAAGTGAAATTACAGCTGTGGCGAGTGCAACTGAAACAATTCCCCCAAAGTGAGCCCCTTCTCAGGTGCTGCCCAATCACCGGTGACATTTCCTGTGTGTGTTGCCCCAATGCAAAATTCCTGGAGAGCCGTTGAGTATGACCCTTGAAGGATGCCATTAAAATTGAAATGGCCCTTGATAGGACAAAGGTTTCCCACCCCGTGATAAGATAATGACATTCCCATCAGCCTCAGATGCACATCGTCATTTGTACTATTTGTTAACACGGTAACACGCTAAACTACGATGGTGAGCATGGTGAACATTATACCGACTTAAAATCAGAATGTTAGCATTGTGAGCATGTTAGCATGCTGATATTAGCATTTAGCTCAAAGCGCCACCAACTGCAACCTCACAAAGCTGCTAGCATTACTTAAGATCTCAGTATTAAAATGGCTCACATGATTGATTCATCAGGAAAATAGTTGCAGATTAATTTTCTGTCAATTGACTGAATGAATCATCTCTACATTTTCTACTACAGATGCTTTATTTAAATGTTGTAGATCCATATTGGAAGAGTGTGAATGCAGATCAGAGTAATTATACAAGTGAGAGTATTACAGGCTAAAGACAGAATGACTCCAAAGCGAGTTGTACTGCATCTAGCCTGAATAAGAGGAGCAAGAGGGGGAGGCGGAGAGGACCAACCCGACACTGTTACCATAGCAACATTGAATTCCAAAGTCTGGATCAGCATAGAGCGGGGGGGAGAGGGGCAGGCAAGAGATAGAGGGAGAAAGAGGCAGAGGGAGCAAAGCAGAGAGAGGACAGAGATGGGAAAGAAAGAGGCAGAAATGAGGGGGAATATTTCAGTCACTAGCATGAGTGTTGACTGAAACCCAGACAGACAGACAGACGGACGGACGGACCAGTGCACCGAGGCTCCATCAATAGATTTGTGCGTGACCACAGCGACACAGATGCTCCCACACACACACACACACACACATACTGGCACGTGTGCACTCACAAACACATGCAAATCAAGACAACGTCAGAGAATGAGAAGTATCCCCCACGTCTTTTCTTGGTGAATTAAAAAAAAAAAAAAAAAAAAAAGGATGGGAGAAAACGGCACACATTATTCAACAAACATTATTTAGAAGACATAATGCAGTGCAGTCAAGTCTGTTAATATTTGATGATGCAATATGGCACCGTGATCAAAATAGGTTACATCCTGTTTGCATTGTGAGACCCAAAACAGAGCTGCCTCAGAGACAGAAGGAGAGATGGAAGGAGAGACGGTGTGCTGTGTGTGTGTGTGTGTGTGTGTGTGTGTGTGTGTGTGTGTGTGTGTGTGTGTGTGTGTGTGTGTGTGTGTTTTATGTGTGTGTGCACGTTTCCTCTCCAGTGCATCTGAGGATGGGTCGAGTCCAATCTTATTGAATCCCAGTAATGTTCCCCTCAGCTCCCCTCAGTTAGACAGTTAGCCTCGTATCTCTGCGCTCAGGCTCCTTATTATGTAAACTGTCAAATGACACCACCACTGTGTGGTTTATTTATACATTGTGGGTTCATATGTGCAAGCAAACAAGTGAATGTGATTGTGCATGCGCATGTGTTTGTGTGCGTAGTATGACCTTCCAACCCTATCAACATACTGCCTCTCCCCGAGGAAAACTCATGTCCAGAAGGAATTATACTATCTACAAGGCCTAAAAGTGGAGTATTATATATACATAGATGTGTGTGCGTGTGTGTGTGTGTGTGTGCGTGTGTGTGCGTGCGTGCGTGTGGTCTTTGACTCCAGTATTTAATGAATGACCTTAACAATAACCTACTAAGTTATTCCCCTTAGCAAAAACTCCCCTGTGTAAGAGATCATAATTGTCATTTAATTATCTGTAATTTCTATTCTCCACCAATAATTAAGAAAGAGGGGAACGAGGGGAATGAGAGCAAGAGAGCGTGAAAGAACAAGAGGGCAAGAAAAGAGAAAGAAGAGTGAGAGTTTAACTGAATGAGTAAGACTAAGGGACTTTATAAAAATGACTAGAGGGGAGAGAGGGTCAGAACTGGGGAAAGGATATTGCACTTGCATTTCAATTAGGCTGAAGGTAAGGTAGTCTGTTTTTTTGGGAGATCAGGAAGCGCTTCTTTTTTTTTCAGCCTTCCATTGCAATTTAGTCAACGGTCACGTCAAAAAGCCCTTAAAGGTGAAGTTCGCCAAAGCAGATGATAACTGCTCTGTCTCTGTATCAGGGTTTCATTCGTGTGAACACTGGTGGCACACAATAAAAGTTGCTTACGATATTAAGGTTGCTCGAGTGAGTCAAGCATCTTCAAAGAAAACATAAAAGAAGAACGCCACCAATTTAACATTTCAGAGTCTGTTTATGGGTCTTGGGGAGAACTACTGAATATATGAAAAAAGTTGTGGCTCCAGCGGCTCCTCATTTTTGCTTGAAGCTAGCGGCTTCATTAGCTGCTAGCATAACACACCTAAATCTCTGATTAAACTATTAGTGATCAAGTTGCATTGTGGGTAATGCAGGTGAAACTTGGGGCTTACTCCCCCCGCAGCACTTCAGTAATTTTTTGTACAGTCCCTGACGGCAACAGATTTGTCAAGACAGGTGAAAAATGTTTGATTTAAAATATGAGTGGTTTTAAGAAATACTGGTAAATGTTTGCTTTTCCCATAAGTCGGAACTTCCCAGAGCTAGCTTACCCTCACAGTGAGGTTTTTATAGTATGTTTGCAACACTCACAGGACTCTGAGCCTGCCAGCGGCCAATTAGCTGCAGCAGGATGTGCTGCAGCAACAAAGGCCGAGAGCTTAGCTTTCGGGGCTTGCTGCTACAGGGACCATTATGGGACCAGGCCCTCACTTGTCAGAAACCCTCAGATGTAATCAGATCTACCTGTGTGACTCATTCCCAGAATGACAGAATAGCTCCTATAAAATATAAGCACACCAAATGACTTGTGGCTCCAATAATGCAGCCATAAATCACACGGGAGATTTGAATTTTGTAGCAGCTGCTCCATTAGCTATTCATTGTATAAATCAACCACCAAACGGCTTGTTGAATAAATGATGATATCTGTAATAAGTTTTTCCACACATGTGAAAGGCAACAGTCCTGTGTGGGCATGTGGGAATATTTCAGTGTAGATGCACAAGACTGATTCTACAGCCAGTCACACTACATTCATTGTTGCACATGCAGGAAAGGAAATGTAGTTAGCGAAAATGACATAAGCTAATGCTGATTGCTTGACCAGAAGAAAAAAAAAACTGCACTAGGCCTACTTATGATGGCAGCTCTAAAAATACAAGCAGCGTATTCTATTCTGAGTCCTTGATGGCAGCAGTGAACATTAAGAAAACATGCCTAAATAATCAGAGCAGTGACTTATTAACTGAGATAATTTCTCTCCTTAATCATAAGAAAAAGCTACACACCTGAGCTCATTGGTGAGATCCCACAGCTGGCACACACACACATTTACATCTCCACATGCATGCCAGCACAGACACACACGCAGGTGCACAGAAACAAAGATCAACATGCAAACAAACCCTTGGCATGCAGGCACATATGCAGCCTCAAACCCCCACAACAGTCAAAATGATGACAATAAAATCATAAAATAGGTCACAAAAGGGACTTTGTGAAGCAGAATTGCCATTAAGTCCATGTGAAGAGTCCACCAAGATCCTGAAGACTGCATGTGACCAAGTCTCTGCCTGCCTGAGCAGCACAGCCTGAGGGGGTAGTGACAGTAACACCTTGGTCCAAGAGGCTCCCAAAATAAAGTGTCTGTGGATGACCTGACACTCATGAACCCACGAACATATGCTTAAACACATTCGCACGTGCAACCGTGCACATGCATAGACACCCTGATTCACTGAGCAAAGTGCTCTCTGACAGCATATTTAACTCAAGATGGCCATTTAAATTTATGCTTTTTTTACAGAAAGAGGCGTGATGCTAGTTTATTTTGCGACCATAAAAGTGTATCAGGAGAGAGAAATAAACTGCGGAAAGAACTGAATATTTGTAGATATCAAAGCTACTCCAAAAAAAAGTCAGCATTAACAATATCATGGCTGCAACTAATGATTCTTTTCATTAATGATTAAAAATTTAGTCGCTAAGATGTCATAAATGTTCTCAAATATCTTGTCCAAAACCCAAACATATTCAAATACAATGACATAAAACAACAAAAAAAGATAATGCTAAAGCTAAAAGATAAGATCGATACCGCTCTCAGCTAAGCTAGCTGCCATCAGGCTCTAGTTTCATATTTCTCCTGGAGTCTTGACTTATCAAGAAATACTTCAAGCATGTAACCCCACCCCCCACCCCCAAAAACCACAACTTGTTTTTACATTTAAGTTCTTGTATTTTAAACAATTTAGATATGACAGGTTAATTAGTGAGCTTAAGAGTTACTGGTAGATGGATTTTGTTACCATCAGGCAGAGCTTGGCTAGTTGTTTCCCCTTGTTTCCATTCTTTATGCTAAGCTAAGCAATCGACTCCAGGCCCTACCTTTATATTTAGCATATTTTGATGCCAGTGGTATTGATCTTCTCACCTAATGCTCAGCAAGAAAGTGCGTTTTTTTAAAACGTTGAACTCTTCCTTCAACTCACAGTCCTCTTATTAGCTTTTTCCCTGCTTTCAACCCCATCTCATAGTCTTCATCAGTGAATAGAGTTTAGGACAAATGACAACTGAGCAAGCTCCTTCTGCAGAGGAAGACAGTGAAATATGGTTAAAAGCTCCAGAAAAAGTGGGCCTTTTTTGACAAATTAAAATTGCTGTTGAAAAATTCATTCTTTCATTTATTTATTTGTTTGATAAAAATGCGATACACATGACATTCTCTGTACTCAGATTTGAGGAATCTCGGTCACATAAGTTACTTTGTATAAATCCTTGAAATGGTCTTATTAACTTTATTGTTTAATACTGTATACACAACTCAGACTCTCTCTCTCTCTCTCTCTCTCTCTCTCTCTCTCTCTCTCTCACACACACACACACACACACACAAACACACACACACACACACACACACACACACACACACACACACACACACACACACACAGCTGCAGCCTGTTGTAATGAGTGCAGAGGCTTTGGTCACAGGTCTCCAGTCCAGTCCAGTGAGCACGCTTGCCTGTCAGACATGCTAACACTGTATCTGCTGTATGTTTACACTGCATGCCTCTCCACAGACAGGTCGCCTACAACATATCACTGACACAATATGGCTCAATCACAGGCTCTTACAAACCTTGCTCTCAGAGGCTTCGCTAACTGAAGCGAAGCACTTAAAAACACCAAAGCTGGAGGTTAATTGCTGCACGGGTCACAGCCATCGAGACAGGAGTCAATTAGAAAGCTTTGGATAAAAGCCTCTGCTCGCTGGAATTATAAGCAATGCTGTGTACTGAATCAGCAAATACAGGAAGCCTGCGCTTGATTTGCACTCCATGAGGCGCAATCACAGGTTCAAATTTAGTGCACTTACCAAGTATAATAAATATGCAGAAGTTTGTCTGACTGACACCGGTGCAGGGATCATAAGTTACTTGATTATGTAATTGGACTGGTTACAGGACGCAGAGAGCGTATTGAAATTAAGGTATCCGTGTCTGTTCCTGCCACACAATGCTGGGTTTTCTCCTGAGGCTCCGTCTGAACAGAGGAGGGAACATTGTGAAGCCTTACTGTGGGCCATCAAGAAAATTGCAGCAAAGACATTGATCCTCTGAACAATAGCTACATGACAGATGTGATGATCGTTGCAGAATTCCTTCTCCTCAGAGAAAGAAACAGAGTGAGAGGGAGACGAACAGACCTGGCCACCCAACCGTATGAAACTCAAGTGAAACAGCAAAACAAAAACAGGCCGAAACATTTGGAAGTCACAGACAGTCTTTCTGATTGTTCTGGACCGCTCATGTATTAGATGATTATGATTTGGCCGGCGCAAAAAAAACAACTACAGGCTGTGTGGGCTACGCACCAGTATTGACTGCAATGAGTCACCTTACAGCGTAAACAGCAGATCTTAGAGCCAGCTGAGGGGTTTTGAAAGTAATCCAAAATCCACAGAGACAATCATCAGGGCCACACACACATCACACACACCGTACAGACGGTGTTTACCACGTGGGAGGCGGAGGGGCTGAGGGGGCGTGACCAACAGACGGTGGGGCCACACCTCACTGAGAGATTCACTGATCATTGATGGAGAGGGGAGCCAGCTGGTAGTGACAAACAAAATGACACTTTCTCATCACTGTTTGGAAAATGTTTGATGTGCTGCTGCACATCGCTGTACAGGCACTTTAAGGTGCAACAATGTGTAAGCAGCATTACATTTATAATTTATCCTCATAATCCTGTATTTTGTAAATTAGAGTTTAAATGATTAACGTGAACACAATATGTTTTATGAATGACAATGAACCAATTTCACAATTTCGGTTCTCATCCATAATGATCTATTTCCCAATCACATTTCATTATAATGACAAACAAACACCACTGTTGAACTAGCAATAGCCACATTGAGTGTGATCATGTTAATATGGAAAGTTCAGCTTCAATCGTCCCTGTGACGCTGCTCGCATCAAGTGAGAGTGAAACAAGTTGGATCTGCATTACAGCCATAAAGGAGCAGGTGCTGATGGACACTTGAGGCCAGTCCCCCCTCCTGAAGAGATGCAGCACCTAAATCAAAAGCTCAGCTCAGAAGGGAAAAGCATGCGCTGTAGTCACTAACTGCAAGTGACCACATCTGGTTATTTCACATCAGACGATTATAATCTCAGAGAAATCAGTCAGAGTTGTACCTGTCATGTGCTGCAGCCCCAGGAGAGATGGGTAAAACTCACTACCTCGTTTTTTTGACAGTGCACGGCAGCACCTGAATGCTGCAGTGCACAATCCTATAGCCTCTCCAATTCAAGACGTTTCATTCTACCTTTAGCCCAGATGTGATCTGAGCTGGGATGAAAAATGAATGATTGATAGGGTGCCAGATGTTTGGTGCCCTTTACCTCTGGATGTGTCAGAGCACAGAGCACAGGTTGGCCAGTGAGAGGAGACAGTGGGCTGAATAGAAAATGAATCTCATAATGCATCAGATAACATGATGTGGCCCAGGTCCAACGTGAAGCTAAGATGCTGGCCCTGCACTGCGAGGAGTCCAGCTGCAGGAGCCCTGCAGACCACATACGAGCTCAGAGCTACGGGGCTGAGAGCGTGCAAAGCTTCAGGATAGTGATGCGGACTGCGGTGCATTCATTAATAGAGAAAGCTACACACATCACCCTGCCTGCATAGGCTGTACGGTGGAAAATGGACGCCTAGCATCAAGCGGCCGGTACAGAGAAAACTCAGTGGACTGGGACACAAATCACACGTTAAGACACATTCACGGAAATAACTCCTGACTGTGGGACGAGTAGCCGATCATTTCGGCACATACAACAGATATTTTAGTCCCAACACCTGCGGTGCGGATGCAGGGAGAGCTTCAAACGAGCTATTATAAGGCTTTCATTTGCATAATAGACGTTGCAGTCGCTAATTATAGGCCCGCGGAAATAGGTGGGAAAATTATCATTCAGCATTTAATCAGAGAGGTGGCAGAAGTGTGAGGATTATTATCATTATTTCTTTTCCTGTAAATTCCGTAGTCTACACTGTAAGTAGTGGGCTAAGTTGCAGACAACGTGAAACAAATCAATGTGGCGTGTAAATTACACTGGACGAACAGTGATCCATTACGCTGCAAAGTAAAAAAAAAACAAAAAAAACAACAACAGTGGCACAGTGTAATTATGATCATTCAGAGAAGCTTGGAGAGCTCTTACCTGCAGGCTTTCTGATCTCACAGATTCGCAGCGCGTCGCACTCCCAAAGAGAAGGAGATGGAGGGAAAAAGAAGATAGGGGGTGGACGGTGGATGGGCTAAATAACGGGTCGATCGAGGCAAAAAAAAAGAAGAAATGAACTGAATTGAAAGGGGATGATTAGAGTTGACGGCAATAAGAAGCGCGCGAGGAACTGGATTCTCAATTCCTTATAAAATATTAAATCAGCCAGTGACGGAAAAGGGCTGAACGTGCATTTAAAAAAAGCCTAATACAAAACACGTCACTGAACACGGATTTGTCTACAGAGGATGTGGCCGCTGCTTGTGTGTACTCGGGGAGAATGCGTCTCCCCCTCCCCTCCGGTTCGGACGAGCGCTCGCCTGCCTGCCTGCCTGCCTGCCTGCCTGTCTGCTCCTCTATCTATTTCTCCCACACTGAGCCCGACGCAAGCAACTTGTCGCATCCCACCAAAAAAAAAAAAAAAAAAAAAAAAAAAAATCTCCTCAGTGATGTGAATGATGACGGATCATGTCAGAACCGACATAAGATGAAATCTACTACAGTATGCTGTGCTTCAAGATCACGGCGAAGGCTTAACCCCCCCCTCATCTCCCCTCCCTCTCCTCTCTCATATTGAGGGAACTGGTCTGGATGTGCTTATTGGAGCGTGGGCCGCGCGCGCAGGGGTGTGCGTTTGTAAGTAGCCTATTAGCCATGACCAGGTTATGTATATGTGTGTGTGCGTGTGTGTGTGTGTGTGTGTGTGTCTGCGCGCGTGTGTTGTTATTGATGTCGATTTTTTTTTTCTGGAGAGCAACTCGATGGAGCGCCAGTGGGACACTTTTCCTCTGTGGTGATGATGATGATGATGATGATGATGATGATGATGATGAGGGCCGCGCTGGTAGTTCTGGGAAATGCAGCACGAGCGCAGCCCTGCAGAGAGAGAGAGAGAGAGAGAGAGAGAGAGAGAGAGAGAGAGAGAGAGAGAGATGTGGCTAAATCACTGAGTCAAATATCTACAGGTCAATATTTATGTGTCTACCTACACAGAAATTCAGCAGGGCCTGTATAATAATTGTGATAATTGACTATCATTGTCATAATTATTTTGTCCAATGACTTTAGTGATGAGGGATCACTGCTGTTTGTAGTATAAACTAAATTATGTCATCCACAGAACTATAAAAATGGAGTCAGTGGCTGAGCTACTGGTTGCACACAGCAGTTAGGATGCACGAAACTGAGCGGACAATGACCTTCAGTAGCTTTAAAATGGCTTTGCTGCCCAGTTCACCCCTCTCTCTCTCTCACTCTGTCTCTCTGTCACACACACGCATGCATACACACACACACACACACACACACACACACACACACACACACACACACACACACACACACACACACACACACACACACACAGAGGGGTGAGGGAGAGCTGGAGAGAGCTAATACAGAGTGACAGGTCTTTCATGCAGTAATGGTGATGGTGAAAAGAGAGATCCACTCAACCCACACTGCCCCACGCGCACACATACACACATGCATATACACAGACAAACAAAAGAAACAGACAGAAGCAAATACACACACAGAGCTGCACGTGCACACTCACGCGCACATATGTACACACGCATACTTACAGTGAAAAGCACATTATTACAGAAAAGTGGCCACACAACAACCACAAGTCTCAATTTAATCTCAGTTGTTTACACCAGCAGTCAGGCTTCATTCAACAGGAGAGATGCTCACACACGCACACACTCATGCACACACACGCACACACACACACACAGTCCTGGAAGTCAGACAGCAGAGTGCTCACGCTTTTTAGTTTTATTGACCTGTGGATGTTTGATGTTTCACATCATAATGTAGCACCTCTCACTCTGTCTCTTACACACATGCACACACACATGCACACACATTGTTAGTTTCTGTTTTCATCTTTTGCATCGAAATCCGTTCAGCTCTGGATTAAAGAATCATATGTTTGTGATAGATTTGTGGTTTGGAAAAGTTTAGTCCTTTGCCTCTATTTTTCTCCTTGTTGCGTCAAATCTATTCTTGGTTCACCTACATGTCTCATTCCTTCATTCTACTCTCTTTTTCACCTTGACTAAAAACAGACACTTATTTTTAACTGTATTATACCTGAAGACATTTATGTAGCACAGACCGGATTTTAGAGACAACTGTTTAATCTGTTTTACTTCCCCTGGAATGAAATTACAATTTAATCTAATATTTTTAACGTTATTTTTGAGTCTGCTTTCATAAACAATATCTAACCTTCATTCAAACACAAACATATATGCCAGCAAAAGCAGTCACGTAGAAATGCAAACACATACACAACACTCTGATCAATTGTTGCCCTCAGGCTGTGGTGGCTTGCCGTGACTGAGGAGGGAGCCTGGTTAACACCCAGTGGTTCACTGCAGTGCAGTATGCATTCACTTACAATGGTTCCCTCCATCACAGAGACCAGCCAGCAAAACACCCTTATGTATCATATTATTATGAGCGCATGCTGGGCTCATATCATTACAATTCATGTCAAAATGAGGTCTTAATATTCAGTTCTGTCCTTATTATGCAAACACTTTTACAGCAAAAGTGAAAAAGATTTTGAAACATTTAACAACAACAACAAAAAAACCAAATGTACAATATCAGAAGTAGATAAGAAAAGAGGGCAAACAGAGTGAAATGAACCCATGTTGAAAGTTTTATTCATGTTTAGTGGAAAGTGAGTGACAGACGTCAACACTTTCAAGAACAGTGATCTTATCACAATTGCTATTGAATTATATAACTCAAGATTATACAGCATCAGTTCTATTGAAGCATTGAAAAGCATTTGTTTTACCAGTTTTGTCTTCACAAAGATGGTCATGTGCAAGTAGTCTAGGCTTTATGCAGAAGCACGCACAGCTACACCCTTTTATGTAATCATGTAGAGGCAAAAAAAAAAAAAAGCTGGGGGCAGAGAGGGAAAAACAAAGAGGTGCAGAGATGAAAAAAGAAAGAACTACCGCAGCTAAAGAAGGAAATGATTATCGAATGGCTCAACCAATGAAAATGGACATTTTTTTAAGAAAGAAGCAGAAAGAACAAAGTTTAGATGCCTGTTGGTTAGGAAAATCTTGAGAGGGAAATACTTTGATCATCTTCAGCCGCAACCCTTTGAGGTGCCCTTGAGCAAGGCACTTAACCCCCTAACTGTAACAGCAGAACCAGCAACAGAAGGCTGCAGTTACACTGGGCTTCACCTCAACATGAACCTGTGCTACTGCATAAACAAAAAGCAGGGCGCTGTTGTAAAACCACATGCTTGCTCACCTGCATGAAGGCGAAAATATGATGATATCTCCCTTTCTACTCTCCCCTGTAAGTCTTTATCATCCCACACACCTTCCGTGGGACGTCAGTGTGTTTCCCTCTCTCCAGCATCACAGTGATAATGAAAACCAGCCATTACACAATGACACGGTGGTTTAAGTCTCATTACAGAGATATATCACATCGACATATCCCACAATGTGCCTTAAAAACAGACGAGAAACTATTCTAGATTAAAATACGACTGTTTATGATGTACGGATCCTGCTTGTCTTGAGAGGAATTTAAACTCAAGATTACTGCTGCATCTTTGAGATACTATCCAGTATTTCCAGAGCATCTGCAGATACAAGTTATTTACTAGTACAAAAAAACCATTACCCTGTTTGGTTAAAGAACACAGCGAAGTAGGCTAAACCATCCTACAGTGTCGTAAGCAGCAGCCTGCTACATTGTGATGTTGGAGGAAGTGCTACTCTGACCTACCTGCAGGTATGTTTTTTTCTGTGCAACATATCTTTTCTGTACAGTGCTGAACAGACAAAGTTAACACATTTAGAGCCACAACGACCGGGTGATATATCAATAAGTCCGACAAGATTCAACATTTTAGCTTTTTTCTTAGCTAAATGCCAAAGACTTGCTTGTTCAAGCTCCTCATATCTGAGGATTTTACACTTTTTTGTGATATTTGGTTGGAAACTCAATATCTTTGGGTTTAGTCAAATTAAATTCGAATACATCACCCTGATGTGACATTGTACTGGGCATTTCTGAATATTTTCTGACATTTCAATGATAAATCCAGAACATAATCAGCAGATTAACCAAAAATGAAATAATCATTAGTTGTAGCCCTAAACACAAGAGATCACAACATAATTTTTCAGATACTTTCGGCTTTTGTCACAAATGGCCACTGAAAATGTTAGAAAAAAGCTGTGGTCTCTACGTTGTCTGTGTATATTGTCAAAAACAGAGGACGTGCATTTCACAAACAGTGGTATTGTCCTAAGTGCAAATGTAATTAATACTTTCATCATGTGATTTTTCCAGATATATAAACAGCACAGAGGCTTTAGAAAACACTTCTAACCAGTCTTTAAAGCATATGAGCATATATGTTGATCCATGTACAGTTCAAAATGTCTCGTTGCTCCTGACATTCACCATAACTCCACCTCTGAATGGACAACAGCTTCAACTCACCTGTGATGCACCATCAACTGACACGCAGTGCAGGTCAGTGAGGAGGGTGGAGTGCACGAGAAAGAGGTGAACTGAGCCCAGGGGGCTGGTCCAGGTTCAGTGCAGAACAGTGGCCAGTAGAGGGCATCAGACCCCTGCATCAGCATGGGGTGGTCCCCCCTTCAAACCAGTGTGCCCTGTCTCCAGGGGGTGTGTTGTTGGTTGTAGTATGCCTGTTGCAGAGTCTTCATCCAAAGCAGAATGAGTCAGACATTTTCTTGATGTAACTTGTGCCAAAGCTTCATTCATAATTTACAACAGCAGTATAGAAGTCCCCGTGTGCAATTTTATGTACAAGAAGTTAGAAATCTGTAGCTTAAACAAATATGTAAAACACAACATTGATTTCTCTTTGATATTTCAGACCATCATCCACTTCTGTCTGTTTTTTGTTTTTGTTTTGTTTTTTTTACAAAGCTTAACAACATTCACATACAGTGTTGTCATTTCAGAATTAGCCTATTGTTAACTAATATTTTTAATTAATAATATCAGTAATACTACTTTGACATTGTGAGTTATGAAATTGGACTGATGATGTAAGAAATTCAGAGAAGACAAGAATATATTTTACCACGTTTATCTTTTGGTAAAAAGGAACAAAGTCCATGTGTTGGCATGAATTATATATGTATAAAACTATGTGCATCCTCAGTCTTTGTGATCAGTGTTTTGCATTGTACATTTCAAGTGCATACAAATTTCCTGCAGCACTGCAGTATCTTTGTATTATACCGCAGCCCCTCGCTCTCCCTGCCTCACTCTCCCTCCCCCTATATCTCCTCTGTCACTCAACATAACCTCTAAAGTCTTTCTAGGAAACACCTTTTCCCCTCTTTCTTCTTCCTTTTCCACTCTTCTCCTGTTCTTAATTTTCTCCATCCACCACAGTTTCTGTAACATCTCCACATTCCTATTAAATCAATCTCCAAAACCTCCTTTGTCCTTGGTTCAGTCTTCCAAACGCTACATTTTTTTTTATGTTTGATCACCTCATCTCACATGATTTGTGTTCCAAGCTCAGCATATACTCTCATCCATCATCTAAATGTATTGTATACATGATTATGAGGAGTCACAGTGTGTCTCTTTACCTCCCTGATGCTTCCCTCTTCCTAACAGGGGGAGGCGCTCATGTGCATGTGTGTGTGATACTGAGGGGGAGGTACTGGTGATGGAGGCATGGCCATGGGAAGAACCTGGCCTTGGGGATGTGAGGCGTGCGACCTGGTCAGGGTGTGCGTGGAGGGGTATCCAGCGGACTGCGGGGGTATTTGGTAGCTTCCTGCTGAAGAAGACCCAGAAGGCGGGCTGCCCTGGCCACCCGCTTGGAGCTTGCTTTTGGGCGGCGCTGGAGGTGCCTGGTTGAGCTGGATGGAGATGTCACTGGAGGCTTCGGAGGTGCTGCGGCCTCTCTTCGGCGGAGGCCAGGAGGATTCTGGGTGGAGGAACTGACCGCTGTAGTCGCTGCTCTCAGACAGACGGGGGCGGTAGAGTGCTGGGTGGGGGCGGTACATCTCTTCCTCGGCGTAGCGCTTCATAAACAGATAGACTGACATCACCCCAGCCCCCTGAGAACAGCGAGTGAGAAGAGGAAGCAGGAAGAGATGAGGAGGAGATAAGATGCGACAGGGAGAGAGGGATTCGGTTACATAAATAAATCGAGTTCAGAGACAAATACATCTTCAAAGGAATGGCAACAAGTGATGGCTGGGGAAATTAGACAGGCAAGAAGTGTTAAAAGGAATGCACAAGGTGGAGAGGTGGAAGCAGGTGCTTTTGATTGCTTGTGATTTAGAAAGGTGAGGGTGTCCTTTAAGCTCTTTTGAGCTCATGTAAAGCACACAAAGGCAAAAGAAGGAGACAGCAGTGTGGAGAAAAGATGGGGAGAAAGGAGACGTTAGAGGAGGAGTTCACACTGAACTGTCCACTGCAGCACATTACGAGCTGTGCTGCTGATGATGGGAAGAAGAGGTAGAAGGAGCGGGGGGGGATGAGCAGAGGATTCACATGAAATTGCAGCACGCATGGATGCACACATGAACACGCACACAAACACACCATCCCTGCAGTTCTGCATCACAACCATCTCACGTTATCTACACAACACTAATCACTTCACCTGCTTGCGCACTCAGCATGCAATACTCGAGGAAAAAAATGCAGACACACATGCACGCACTCACTCTCTCCCTCTCTTTCTCATATTTTTATCTCTAACACACACACACGCAGAGCCCAGACTGACCTCTTTGAGTAAGAATGAAGAGGCAGCGAAGGCGAAGGACCAGCCATAGTGGTAGTTGAAGAACTGCTCGGGCTCCCTGGGTCGGTTCATCACCTCATCATTAATACTGGAGATGTAGAGCACAAGGCCCACCACCAGACTGAGGCCTGCACACAGCACATTAACAATGACAGTGAGCCAGACAGAGAAAGAAAGTTCGATACGAGAGGGGTAGAGAGAGCGTGGAGGTCATTATGTAGCAATCCAGACAGCTGCAGCAGTGTGCCGAGGGTTTAAGAGACAGAGAGAGCGATGGGATGTGGAGTGACCACGCAAAGCAATTAGCTTCCAAAGCGCTAACATTAATAAAGAGATGGGAGAGAGACCAGAGAGAGTGCATATGTATCATAATGACAGATAAAGAGATAAAGATGGATGAACTCCATAGAGGAAAAAACTTTACTTCACAGAAACAAAACAATGCACAGCTTATTTACAGATGAAGCGGCTAAAAGAGACGACATCGTGTAATAGAAAGATTTGCAAATAACAACAAGTTTAATAAGTTTTTTGAAAGTTTGGCTAACTTTCTATAATAATCTGGAGAACAATAACTGTGAAGCATTTGTGGCGATGACCCTCTGATTGCAGTCTTTGTGTGAGTGTGTCTGGACTTTGTTTAAATGTATTGGCATCATTCCTTCCCTGCAGCAACCCTCTCTCATGTAAAATTACTTCTATATACTACTATTTTGTTTTGTCCGATACATTTTGAAGGAAAGTGCCTTTAGAGTAGAAAGCAATACATTTTTGTGGAGCAAACCAACCTTAAGAAGGTCAGTGTGTGTTTCAGTTGAGGCATACAATAATCATTTGTACACAATTTGTCATTTCTGCTGCTAGGAGGGTCTCAATCAAAACAATAACAAAAGATGAAAGAGAAGATGACGGCGTGAAGCAGCGTGGGATCGTGGGAGATGTTGTCATCCTCGTAAAACAACCACCATTGCAAATGAAAATGAATAATCATGCTCAATCATGAGTGCAAACAAGAGTAAACAATAGAGCGGGTTGCTAGCTAGTTCACCGACTTCCTTCCTCACTAGAGGGGATAAAGATGATACGATGCCTTTGACAGCTGACCAAATGATACTCACTGTTAGCTTGAATAAAAGCACAGAAACATTTGGAAAAATATAAGTACACAACTAAATTTTACAACAAAAGTCGTCATTTTTATTAGACATTATTATTCCTTTCATTGTTAATAGAGTAAACCCGTCTGTCCTGTGTGTTTTTATCCATATTTAACCAAGACCACGATCTTCCCCTCATCAAAGTGCTTTGTCTAAACATAAGAATAAAAAAGTGAAATGATTCTTTAGTTGCTATGAGCGGATGTCCAAATGCAGGATATTACAAGGAAAAACAAATTAAATTTGGAAACATCAGTAAATGTTTTGCAGATACGTTCCGAGTGAACATTTTGTGACTTGGCAGGTACATGCTGTACACCTGCACACCGACTTCAAACCACAAACCCATTTATTTAAGTAGACCACATTTTGATCCCAGTCATATCCTCGTTGGGTCAAAAAACATCCATTAAAGCATTTTCTCATTATGGTGATTTGCTGTTTCAAATTAGCAGTATGAAAATGTAATTTCTAGGAGACTGGGGCTGCCTCCAGATATCCATTTAATCTAAGCTAAACAATTTTCTTTCATTTACTTATCCCAGGAGAAATGTGCCTTTAATTTAATTGTAATATCCTGTTTCGATCATTCACTGATTTTGTATTGGGTTCTTCCTGAAAATCACACAAACATGTGTTTCAAATAAAGAGAGATAAACATTGAAAGGAGGCAAAAATGTAGGATGAAGAAAGACTTTAGGAAGCAGCTGGATGAAGCATGCACTGTAAACATCAGTGTGTTAAAGGACAGATTTTATGTAAAACCAGAAGCCCCTTCCACCAAGAACACTCACATGCTCTCCACCCTGCTTTAGACATGTTAAATGCATGAGATACAACATATGGCCAACATCGAAGAATCAATATTCAAAGAAAGCTGCATGCTGTATGCAGCGAATATGAGTATTTTTAGCTTTCACTGCAACATTCAAATGCGCCACCGGGCTGTCAAGCTATGTAAGGTTATGTCCTTTACATAAACGGCTAGCTTAAGAGGTTGTGTGGAAAATGCAGAAACCTTGCTGCTGTCAATCATGCAATGGAAGTGCATCTTTATCTAAATAAGTAACACCAGGAGAGTGAGGGAAACACACATGCACACCAAGAGCAGATGGAGGAAAATAAAATGTGTGCATGTGTGTGAGACAAAACGAGGAAGGAATGGAGGTAAATGATGTGCTTACAAGTTCACATGCATATGAGAGATGTGTGTGCCGTGTTTGACAGAGAAACAAGAGAGAGAGAGAGAGAGAGAGAGAGAGAGAGAGAGAGAGAGAGAGAAGGGGTAAGAGAACAACCTCTAACCATGCTTGAACAGCTGTGGCTCCATGCTGTGTTTTTCACTGCCGCTGTGAATTCTGTGATATCAACCAGAACATGACCGACCCAAACTACAAAATTTACCAGACCACCTTGTCAGTGATGCCAGCAGACTTGGCTCACATCACTCGGCAGTCCACAAACACCACCACATCCACCGTGAGTCAGAATACTGAAAGAATACACTCTGAATGAAGGAGCGAGAGGAAGGAGGGCGACTGAGAGGCGGGAGAAAGCAGAGAAAACTGAGAGGCTGGGGGAGCAAGAGAAGGGGGAGGAGGGTGAGCAGGGAGGGCAGGAGGAAGGCAGTGTTCAGGGAGAGAGAGAGGCTCAGTGCAGCAGAATATCCAACCACTGAAAAGCAATTTGATACACTTGCCCCTTGTTATCACCCTATTATCAAAATAACTCATAAAGTAAAACACAGCGGCACAGGCTATAAACATTATATAACCCCCGTTATATAACAACTATTATTCTGCTACACCCTCTATCAGCAAGTCCCCGCTACGGCAAATCGTAGCTGTCGTGGCAGACTCTGCTTGATGCTCCTCTGAGCTCTGCGGCGCAGCTTCCTTCTTAAACGTGTCAAGTGAAACAGCCTTCAGAGAACATGAGCTCCAATTTGGCTCCTGACAGTCTTTCACTACACACACAGAGCACAAGAAATGAGAGCATTACAGCCACCTGCTGTTCAAGGAGGTTAATTACACTAATGCAGAAAACTGAGCTGAGAAGCCTGCTCATGATACTTTCAGCATATTGAAGCTATTTTCGAAGTTTTTGCAAACCCAAGTTCATCATGTTGCCTTTGTGTGTCATATTAATGCAAAGAAAGACTCTCACAAAGCTTGTTTGATTCTAAGTGATGCAAAGTCAAAAGAGGAAAAGCAGAAAACTCGCTAATCTAGTCACCTTTCCTGATGACGGCCTACACACCTGCATCATACACTAAAAATAGAGCCTTGATGGAGAGTCTCAATGTGTGACACAGGACACACCAGGCTGCTGTAATCAATCACTTAGTGACAGCGGGACATGAGTAATGGGTCCAACCTGAAAGGATGAAGAAGATGCCGGACACAAAGGCAAGGATGGTGCGCTGAGGCCGGATGTGTCCGATGTTACTGATGACGAAGGCCGTGAAGACAAAGAGCAACGACACCATCGGGAAGGGCGTGGCTGTCCGCACCATCTCTGCAGGGAGCAGAGGTCACAGTGTTAAATAAGCTGATGGGATGTGTCCTGAAACTGCTGGGAAAGGTGAATCATAATGTCTCTGGACTTTGAAAAGTCTTAGTTACCTAGTAAGATTTACCATATTTGGTGAAGTGTCTAATTGCTTTATAACTGTGGGAAACAGAGTGACAGAGTTATGATGGAAAATGCTACAGCGCTGTGGTGGTAACCCTGTAAGATTACAGAGGAATACAACCAACTTTGGGCCGTTTTGTTAGGTTTAGTACTCATTTTATCAGCACGCTCTATTTCAAGTGCATAGCAATGAATTTTCAGCGCTGC
This sequence comes from Chaetodon trifascialis, assembly GCF_039877785.1. Taxonomy (NCBI): domain Eukaryota; kingdom Metazoa; phylum Chordata; class Actinopteri; order Chaetodontiformes; family Chaetodontidae; genus Chaetodon; species Chaetodon trifascialis. Next base: position 20,387,217 of record NC_092062.1, on the reverse strand, counting down.
CTGAACGTGGCAAAGTTACATTGCATTGTCAGTAGAGTCCTTATTATTCAAAAAGCATATGATGCTGAAGATGAACTAACATCAACTCCTGATGCTCAAATTTGGATCATTCAATATTAAGTTCAGTCTTATCAGGTAAAGCACTTAAAAATTTGTGTTTGAGGATGATCTGGCTTTTCTAAACCACCTCAGTGTAATGCAAAACCAAAAGATTTTAAGTTTACTGTGATAGAAAACAGAAAAAAGCAGCAAATCCTCACAATTGAGAAGCCACAACAAGAGAATTTGGGCATTTTTTTTTTGTTAGAAACTGATTAAATGATTAATTGAATAGTAGCAGATTAATTTTCTGTCCATCGACTGGTAGTTGCAGCTAATGTTCAGATTTCAGTACCCTCAGTCAATCAGCAGGGGGACTCTGCAGTTGCTCATACCTGCAGGATAATGTGCTGTTACATGTTTTACTCACTGAGGATATTTGCGGTGTTTTCAGTGGTGATCTCTATGTCGGGTTCAGTGAAGTACTCTGACGCGACACATCTCCCGTTTTCTGATCCTGAGAGGAAACACACACAGACAAAAAAAGGGGGGAAATGTTGGGGTTTGCTTTTAGGATCAAACTCAGTGATGCATGAAGAAACAAAACAAACCAAAAAAAAAAGCATGTGGGGCCTCTGCAGTCCTGCTCACAGGTAACGATCATGTTTTGTGACAGCTATGATTCCAGAGGCCAGAAGCTCGCTTTCTCTCTTTTCTCCCCTCGCTGCTCCCTCACTCGCCTGGTTGACTTTATCTGTTCCTGTGTGTCTCCAGCTGTGATGATGTGTACATATGCACACACACGTAGCAGCGTTGTTTGTACGCCTGTGTTAGTGTGTGAACGTGTGTCCGTCTACGACAGCCATCCTTTCATTTTTGAAAGTGAATATTCAAATGTGTCTTTGGATCATCCTACCAGCCACGAAGCAAACTCTCCAGAGGCCTGAATGCAGCGCCATCTTCACCTCCATGCTCTGGTTCTGCTGCAGGATGATGCCCTCCACCATGATCAGCCAGTAGTCTGTGGACACAGCCACCCCCACCAGCAGCAGCCCGCAGGCTCCGAAAACTGTGGACAGGATGGTCAACGCACGGCTGCTGCACGAACTCATCTGGAGGGCAGAACGAAGGGTGTTAGAAGACAAGAGGAATTACACGTCAAAACAAAAATGTAGGTAAATTTGGAAAGGGGTCACAGAGGGAGGTCATTAGGGACGGGGAGACACTGAGACAGACATGTGATGTGCGCACATGCACACAGCTACTGGCCATCTTTCTGTCTCGCCTTGTTATTGCTAAAAATGAGTTAGTGACACATCTGGTGGCAACCAATCCTGTTAAAGGTCAGAGAGGAGCCAAAGCAACAGATGATGACTTCATCGCAAAGCTCTGAAGTTAGGCAAGGACTTAAAAAACTAAGAGCTAGATAACAGCAGCACACACACACATACACACACAGATCAGGACAGGGAGGAGGGGTCCTGCGTGACTCACACATGGTCTTTCTGTGACTTAGTTCTGGTTGACTGGGAAAGACTTCGCTGCAAATTCTTTGAGCATGCTGTCTGTATGCATTTGTGAGTTTCTGTGTGTGTGTGACTGTTCAGCCACTAACTTCTGCTCAGTTTGGACCACAGTTCAGTATCATCAGGTAGTGGACAGCAAATGCATGTGGAAAAGCCACACTGGGCTCTGTGTTGACTGCAATCAGCCTCATTTAGTGACACTGGGAGGATCGTTACTGACACGCAGCTGACCCGACGTGTCACCTCATACCTTCCTGTGTAAGAGGTCAGCTTGACATTTTTTTAGATTTACTACAACTTGAAATGAGAGACCATAGGGTTTTTCCATTTACTGTACATAAACTAGGTTTTTACAATGTGTTTTAATTAGATTTGTGATCTACTTATTTACAACCCAGCGCTCTTTTAATTATGCTCGAGCGATAGGACCACCTTTAATTCTTCCAGCAGGAGCTCGGTCCATGATGAAGCATCTCTCATTGGCCACACATGTTTTGCAGCGTGGCTGCTGTGAATATCACCTTGTATCTCCCAGACTGTGCAGGACACTTCAGTACTCTACAGTCACTTTAAATGAAATGTGACACTGTAATAACTGGCTGGAAGAGCCCAATTATGACCATGAAGGAATGTGTAAATGCACACTGACATT